>NC_069507.1:239593452-239675952 GCF_027579735.1 Bombina bombina
AGACACTTCCTATTAATACTCATTAGCTGATAGACATTTTCTACTAATGCTTATTTTCTGATAAACACTTCCTATGAATACTCATTGGCTGATAGACACTTTCTACTAATGCTTATTTTCGAATAGACACTTCTTGCTAATGCTTATTATCTGATAGACACTTCCTACTAATGCTTATTATCTGATAGACACTTTCTACTAATGCTTATTTTCGAATAGACACTTCTTACTAATGCTTATTATCTAATAGACACTTCCTACTAATGTTCATTGGCTTTATAGACACTTCCTATTCATGCTCATTCAGTGACTAACACTCTATACTAATTCTTATTGCCTGATAGACGATTCCTATTAATGCTCATTGGATGATAGACACTTCCTACTAATGCTTAGTATCTGATAGACACTTCCTACTAATGTCAGTGACTGACACTCCATACTAATTCTTATTGCCTGATAGACACTTCCTACTAATGCTTATTATATGATAGACACTTCCTACTAATGTCAGTGACTGACACTCCAAACTAATTCTTATTGCCTTATACTGTACTCCTACTAATGTCAGTGACTGACACTCCAAACTAATTCTTATTTCCTGATAGACACTTTCTATTAATACTCATTGGCCGATAGACACTTTCTACTAATTTTAATTGGCTGATAGGTGCCTGCAGGAACCAACAAGCATTAACAGGAAATACCTATTAGTAGGAAGTACAAACAGTATAAGACCAATGAGCATCTGTAGAAAGTGATCAACTGATACTGTGGTTTAATTTTAATCTGCTTTTAATCAATTTTTTTGGGGCAAAATGTCAACATGTATAAATGCTGCATTTTCATATGGATGATGGAACAATTTTTATTGCAATGTTCCCGTAAGTAAAAAAAAAAGTATAAATGTGTCACCATAAATGTGCTGTGCACAATAACAGTGGTCTTATGTAAACACTAGATATTTTCCATCAATAAGCCATGGTTCACAGCAAGAATATTGGTAACATTTGGTGCACTGTTCATGACTGAATGTACTTATACAATTTATTATATTAACCATGTGCACTATTAAAGGGACAGTCTAGTCAAAATTAAACTGTCCTGATTCAGATAGGGCATGCAATTTTAAACACATTTCCAATTTACTTTTATCATTAAATTTGCTTTGTTTTCTTGGTATTCTTAGTGGAAAGCTAAACCTAGATATGCTCATATGCTAAATTCTAAGCCCTTGAAGGCCGTCTCTAATCTAAGTGCATTGGGACAGGGTTTCACAGCTAGAGGGTGTTAGTTGATGTGTGCCATATAGATAACATTGTGCTCACGCCTGCAGTTACCTAGATGTCAGCACTGACTGACTAAAATGCAAGTCTGTCAAAAGGACTGAAAAAAGGGGGCAGTCTGCAGAGGCTTAGATACAAGGTAATCACAGAGGTAAAAATTGTATTAATATAACCGTGTTGGTTATGCAAAACTGGGGAATGGGCAATAAAGTAGACTGGTCCTTTAAATCCCATTCAGTAACTTCCCAAAAAAATAAATCTGATCTCAATACATCTGGGCCACTCTGCTATGAAATGTACACTTACTTTAGCCTGCAAACTCTGTGGGGGGGGGGGGGGGGGGGGGGGAGGGGGGAGGGGGGAATGAATTGTAACAACATAAATTACAATTTACAGCATTTTACATAAATTCCTTGATCCTGTCTTGCTTATGTTATTCATTGCTGCCTACAGTCATAATGTTGTTAACGTGTAAATCACAGGCAAACGCGTATTAGCATCCGACAAAAAAATAGAGGCAATATAGAGCCATTATACATTTACAAAATATGTAGGTGCCTGAAGCGACATTTTAAAATGCCGGGATACCAAGAGTTTTCAATTGCTGCAATATATATATATATATATATATATAAACATTGTCTAAAGGCATTGGGTTTAAACAAAGATTAACTTTATTTGTTCGCGCTCAAAAACGTATTAATCTTATTTATTTAACAAATGTATATTGCATTCAAGCAAGGAAAATGTCCAATTAGTTAATATGATTTGATTGTAATGTTTTACTTGAAATAATAAAGTCTGTCACCTGGAGTTGCAAAGTAATTAAAAAAAAAAGGGGGGGGGGAATATTACAACATTTTTTTTTTACTCTTTGCAATTCAGCAATAAGCTGTGCCATAGTCACAAATACACACGGAATTTAATATTAGAAATAACAATTTATTAGCAGCTAAATGAGATGGAAAATATACAAGACTGGGGCCGCCAGTACCTAAGTGCTGTGGGTTCTGCCATGTGTTTAACACACTCCTCGTCTTTGTACACAGATCCTGAGGGCAGCAAGCCTTTTGCGCAATGAATAAATTGTAGTAAAAGTTATTGCAATTTTCTAAGTAAAGTTTTTCCATAATAGAGAGCAACCATTTTTTTTTTTGTTTTTTTTTCCATTTAACCCCCAGCCTGCTGGAGGGGTCTGCAATGCACATTGGCCCTGTTCGCCATTTGCCTTTAGGAGTTTAGAAAATGAAACGTAAAATAATTAGCTATGTCAGTATATTCTAGCAGATACTAAAACTGTACAGTAGTGCAGATCTTTATGTAAACGTACAATTTACTCAGACAAGCAGCTGAACAGAGGACATTGTATTCAAATATGCTGCAGGAACACCATTTTTAAATGAAAATCTTGTTCCACCCCAAAATATTCTGACGTAGAACCACCGCTACATTTTGTGCTTTAAAGGACATCTCCTGATTTTGTAAAAAAAATAATATGCTTGTCTCACTCTCCCTATAGGGGGCGGCCAAAAAGCAAATTCTGTAATCTACAAATGCTGCAAATCAAATAGCCGGGTTAGGGAATTTGCAGCATGCTCAAAACCTATGTTACAGATTTTTTATTTCTGCCATCTCTGGGGAGCCTGGGACAAAGAACAATTTTACACAAAAGCAGTGTTTAAAGGGATATGAAACATAAAAAATGTTTTTTTGTGATTCAGACAGAACACACCATTTAAAAAAAGATTCTAATTTACTTCAATTAACACATTTGCTTTGTTCTTATGATATTCTGTGTTGAAGAGATACCTAGGTAGCATCTGCAGCACTGCATGACAGGAAATAGTGCTGCCATCTAGTGCTCTTGCAAATGGATAACATTCTTGCAAAACTGCTGCCATCTAGTGCTCTTGCAAATGGATAACATTCTTGCAAAACTGCTGCCATCTACTGCTCTTGCAAATGGATAACATTCTTGCAAAACTGCTGCCATCTACTGCTCTTGCAAATGGTTAACATTCTTGTAAAACTGCTGCCCTCTAGTGCTCTTGCAAATGGATAACATTCTTGTAAAACTGCTGCACTCTAGTGCTCTTGCAAATGGATAACATTCTTGTAAAACTGCTGCCATCTACTGCTCTTGCAAATGGTTAACATTCTTGCAAAACTGCTGCCCTCTAGTGCTCTTGCAAATGGTTAACATTCTTGCAAAACTGCTGCCATCTAGTGCTCTTGCAAATGGATAACATTCTTGTAAAACTGCTGCCCTCTAGTGCTCTTGCAAATGGATAACATTCTTGTAAAACTGCTGCCATCTAGTGCTCTTGCAAATGGATAACATTCTTGTAAAACTGCTGCCATCTAGTGCTCTTGCAAATGGATAACATTCTTACAGAACTGCTGCCATCGAGTGCTCTTGCAAATGGATAACATTCTTGTAAAACTGCTGCCATCTAGTGCTCTTGCAAATGGATAACATTCTTGTAAAACTGCTGCCATCTAGTGCTCTTGCAAATGGATAACATTCTTACAGAACTGCTGCCATCGAGTGCTCTTGCAAATGGTTAACATTCTTGCAAAACTGCTGCCATCTAGTGCTCTTGCAAATGGATAACATTCTTGCACAACTGCTGCCATCTAGTGCTCTTGCAAATGGATAACATTCTTGTAAAACTGCTGCCATCTAGTGCTCTTGCAAATGGATAACATTCTTGTAAAACTGCTGCCATCTAGTGCTCTTGCAAATGGATAACATTCTTACAGAACTGCTGCCATCGAGTGCTCTTGCAAATGGTTAACATTCTTGCAAAACTGCTGCCATCTAGTGCTCTTGCAAATGGATAACATTCTTGTAAAACTGCTGCCCTCTAGTGCTCTTGCAAATGGATAACATTCTTGTAAAACTGCTGCCATCTAGTGCTCTTGCAAATGGATAACATTCTTGTAAAACTGCTGCCATCTAGTGCTCTTGCAAATGGATAACATTCTTACAGAACTGCTGCCATCGAGTGCTCTTGCAAATGGATAACATTCTTGTAAAACTGCTGCCATCTAGTGCTCTTGCAAATTGATAACATTCTTGTAAAACTGCTGCCATCTAGTGCTCTTGCAAATGGATAACATTCTTGTAAAACTGCTGCCATCTAGTGCTCTTGCAAATGGATAACATTCTTACAGAACTGCTGCCATCGAGTGCTCCTGCAAATGGTTAACATTCTTACAGAACTGCTGCCATCGAGTGCTCCTGCAAATGGTTAACATTCTTGCAAAACTGCTGCCATCTAGTGCTCTTGCAAATGGATAACATTATTGCACAACTGCTGCCATCTAGTGCTCCAGAAATGGGCTGGCTTTTAAGCTTATATCACTAGTTTCCCAAACACATTTATAACACAATAACCCTTACATATTGCATGTGGACCATTTTGCAGTTACTTCAATCCATAGGAAACACTTTTACAGCAAATAGTTGCAGGATTTTTGGACTGTTCAAATACAACAATCTTGACCTCATGAAAACCAGTGATTTGTGGATACACACATATGCTTCTTGTCACTGGCTAACCATATGTGTTCAGCTAAATCCCAGTAGTGCATCGCTGCTCTAGAAAGGACTTTAAAGTTATCTCCTTAAAGGGACATTATACACTAAATGTTTCTTTGTATAAATGTTTTGTAGATGATCAATTCTTATAGCCCATCTGTGAGCGTTTTTGTAACAAATGTATAGTTTTGTATATTTTTAAATAACATTGTGCTCATTTTCAGACACCTAACCAAGCCCCAAAGTTTTAGATGTATACTGATGTATACAGACTTCAGATTGTGTAATGGGTATTTTAATATGCAGGGGAGGGGCAGAGTGTCTGCCTTTTTACTTTCCCAGCTATTTCCAGTGGGTGTCCCAGCCTATCCTCATCAGTTTTAAACTAAGAACATTTTTGGGTTGCACATCTCTGTAATGTCTTATTACATTTCAAGACTGACAAGCTAATTTTACAGTTTTAGTACCTACTTTAGTTCCTGGGTGTCATTATATAATTCATTATCTCAATAACTACAGCCGCTCACTTAATATCCATGGCAATTAATTTGTAATCAATGAAGTCTTATTAGTTACTTCTTTGCATTGTGGATTGCAGGGTTTTTTTTAAGCCTCAGTGGTCTCTATTTTTATTGCCATGTACACTATGGGGACCATTCATATTTTTAAGTAATTACATATAATTATAAAGTTAAATATTCAATTAGTTAAACCAACCAGCTACAGGAAAGGCTGTAAAGAATTAAAAATCCATCTCTGGAAGCCAAGGGGTTAATAATAATAATTATTAAAATAATTTAAAGTAATATTGTTGTGCATAGTATAATTTTTATAGAAATAAAAACAAATTATGCTTACCTGATAATTTCATTTCCATCTGTGGGAGGAGAGTCCACTGCTTCATTCATTACTTGTGGTAATACAGAACCTGGCCACCAGGAGGAGGCAAAGACACCCCAGTCAAAGGCTTAAATACCTCCCCCCCCCCCGCCTCCCCTCATCCCCCAGTCATTCTGCCAAGGGAACAAGGAACAGTAGGAGAAATATCAGGGTATAAATGGTGCCAGAAGAATATTAAATTTAGGTCCGCCCCCCGGAGAAACAAGAGGGAGCAGTGGACTCTCCTCCCACAGATGGAAATGAAATTATCAGGTAAGCATAATTTATGTTTTCCATCTTAATGGGAGGAGAGTCCACTGCTTCATTCATTACTTGTGGGAACAAATACCCAAGCTCTAGAGTACACTGAATGAAGGAAACGGGAGGGTAAAAGGAGGCGGGGACCCTATATTGAGGGCACCACAGCCTGCAGAACCTTTCTCCCAAAAGCTGCTTCCGCCTAAGCAAAAACAGCAAATATGTAAAATGTTGCAAAAGAATGTAAAGAGGACCAAGTAGCCGCCTTACAAATCTGCTCCATAGAAGCCTCGTTCTTAAAGGCCCACGAAGAGGCCACAGCTCTAGTTGAATGAGCCATAATCCTTAGAGGAGGCCTATGTCCCGCCGTCTCAATGTGAAACGGAGAACACTCATCAGCCAAAAGATAAGGAAGTCGAAGAGGCACTCTGACCTCCCCAGAAAACAAACAAATAAAGAAGTTTGTCTAAATTCCATACATGGCCTGAAGATAGGACTTCAAGGCACAACCACATACAGAATTACGTTGAAAGGAACCACAATCTCTTGATTGGTGTTGTCAATTGACACAACCTTAGGAAGAAAACCTAACTTGGTTCATAGAACAACCTTATCAGCATATAAAGCCAGATAAGGAGGGACGCATTGCAAGACAGTAATCACAGATACTCTGCGTGCAGAAGCAATAGCCCGTAGAAAAGGAACCTTCCAAGACATAGCTTAATGTCTACGTCATGCATAGGCTCCAACGGAGCCCAAGCAAAACCTAAAGAACAAGCTTCAAACTCCAAGGATGAGCAATAGATCTAAACACAGGTCTGATCCTAGAAGAGCCTTAACAAGTGACTGCACATCAGGAAGCTCAGCGAACGTCTTGTGCAGTAACACAGACAGGGCTGAAATCTGACCCCTCAAGGGACTTGTAGAAAAGCCCTTTTCCATCCTGGAGAACAGAATAAGTAGGTCCTCCACACCTTATGATAGATGCAACGAGCAACCAGCTACAAGCTAAAATAACACTCTCAAACCACCCTCTCTTGGCTAGGACTAAGCGTTAAATCTCCATGCAGTCAGCCTGAGAGATCTAGACATAGATGAACAAATAGTCCTTGGTCAGCAGATCCCTGCAACAAGGTAATTTCCGCGGAGGAGATAACAACATCCCCACTAGTCTGCGAACCATATCCTTCACAGCCAAGACGGAGCAATCATTATCACTGATGCCTGCTTGAATCGAGCCACTACACTAGAAAGTAGTGGTAACGGCCGTAAAAGACAAATTAGATTGAACCTCCCAGGCACTGCTAATGCATCTGTTAGCTCCGCCTGAGGATCCCTGTACCTCGATCCATATCTGGTTAACAAGGTAATGAGACGTCATAAGATCTTCCTCTTGCAAATCTCTGCAACCATTTGGGATGGAGAAACCAATCCCCCGGATTAAAGTATTGTCTGCTGAGGAAATCCGCTTCCCAGCTGTCCACAACCGGAATGTGGATCGCTGACAGCGAACAAATGTGGGTCTCCGTCCACTCCAGTATCTGAGATACTTCTCTCATAGCTAGGGAGCTTCTCGCTCCCCCCTGATGGTTGATGTAAGCAACCGAGGATATATTGTCTGATTGGAATTTGATAAACTGGGACGAAGCCAGCAGAGGCCAAGCTTTCAGAGCATTGTAAAATGTGATTGGGAAGGAGCTTTTCCTCCTGAGTCCATAGGCCCTTCCAGACAGACTTGCAACCGTAGTCACAATCACCCAGGATGGTCTTGAGACGGACATCCCTTGGGACAAGTGATCCGGACAAAAACCCCAGAGACTGATTCTCTCGATCCGTTGTCCAGAGAAATCTGTTGAGACAGATCCGAATGATCGCCGTTCCACTGCATAATCATGCGCAGTTGCCACAGTCTGAGATGAAACCTGGCAAGGAAATGATGTCTATGTTGGACACCATGAGACCAATCACCTCCATACACCGAGCCACAGATGGCCTTAAGGAGGTCTGGAGGGCAAAACATGTTGAAGCTAGCCTGCAATGTCTCTGGTTTATGGAGACTATTATAGTACCAGGGAATTCCACCCTGATACTCGATACAAGAAAACTCTCTCTAGATTCATCTTCTATCCATGGGATCGAAGAAGACAGAGGAGAAATTCCGAATGGTCCAAACTCCGAAAAACTTCTTGGAGAATGCCGCGTTGGCCGGGATCAACCCAGGGTCAACTACTTGGAGGCAGTTATGCTCCCCACTATACCAGCTAGACCAAACAGAAGATCAATAAACTGGAAGTGCTGGTCCAGGAATGCAAACCCTAGGAACTGGAAGTGGTCCTTGAGCATTGGTACGTGAAGGGAGCATACTTTAGATCTATCATGGTCATAAACTGCCCTTCTTAAACGAGGGGAGAATGAACCAATTGTCTCCCTCTTGAACGAGGCGACATTTAAAACTTGTTTAAACACATCAGGTCCAAATCGGACGGAAAGTTCCCTCCTTCTTTGGAACCACGAAAAGGTTTGAAGAGTATCCCAAACCTCTCACTGCGATAGGCACCGGGACAATAACTCCTAAGAGAACAGATCCTGTACACATCCCAGAAAGGCTGAACTGCCCTTGGGTGGCAGAGACTTCAAACCTATCTTGTGACCCTGAGCTATGACCTCCAGGTACACGTCCCTGAACCAAGCGACTGAAAAGAGCGACAGTTTGCCCCCCTACACGATCCAGAAGAGGACCGGGGACTGCCCGTTCATGCCGACTTAGACTCAGCGGGCTTCTTGCTCTGCTTGGATTTATTCCAGGACTGAGCCGGCGTCCAAGAGCTCTTGCTTTGCTAAGGCTTAGTGGAGGACTGCTGACATGGGCTTTATCAAAACGAAAAGAGCGAAAATTGTCCTTAAACTCGTTCATATTCTCTTGCGGTAGAAGGGCACCTTGTGACCGTGGAAATAATTGAGTCCAGGCCTGGACCAAACAAAATCATTCCCTAAAAGGGGAGGGAAAAAAATTCTAGACTTAAAAGTCATATCCGCAGACCATGACTTCAGCCAGAGCCCAACGGGCCTGAACAGAAAAGGCTGAAGCCTTAGCATTTAGGCGAATAATCTGCCTAATAGCATCACAGATAAAAGAATTAGCAACCCTCAAGGCCATACATTTTTCATGAGTAACATCGAGGGGACCTCTCCACTCGATCAATCCTATAAAGGATTCACACCAGAAGGTAGTTTCTCCAGCAACTGCGGCAACGGCCGCCTCCGGTTGAAACAAATATCCCGTATGTTGAAAACAACTATCTTAACAGAGTTTCTATCCATTATCCATGGGCTTTTAAAACAAAGAGCTATCCTCACCTGGGATAGTAATACGTTTAGCAAGGGTGAAGATAGTGCCATCCCTTTTAGGGATGGAACCTCACAACTCCATTGAGAGTCCAGTGCCGGAACGATTTGTTAAAGGGAGAAGAGAGGAACAATTCAATCCCATTCGTTCTTAATATGTTTGCCATCTAACAGGAGTAGGGAAGGATAAGGTACCACCCTGTCCTCAAACTCTATCCAATTTAGGAATTAAAGGTTCCTCAGGCAATTTGGCCTCTGGAACCACTGAATTCGCTAAAATACTTCCTTAAGAAGAAAGTGCAAATTCCTAAAACTAATGTCTGGTTCCTCCACAGCCGGAGGTTTAGAGGCAGCAGACTCCAACCCAGAATGTTCATACTCTGAAATCTCAGAAAGAACTGCATCTTCTGATCAGTTAAATCCAATAAATTATCTGATGTAGTCTGGGAAGGAGTGCAATACGTAATCTTTCGCTTGCACTTAGCAGGGCGAGGTAAAGCATTAAAGGCCGCAGACACCGCCGTCTGAGCTGCGATGTAACGTCTGGTGAAAAATGGCCCCCTCCAGATGGAGGATCAGCAATGCAACGGGAAACGTGAAATGTGTAGAGAGATAAGCATGTAGGGTACGCACCTCACTAGACGACAACTCCTCAGAGGTGGACGGCTGAGTGATATCAAACATGCTTGATATTATCACATTATGAAGTCATATGGAACATAATTGAGGGGGTAGTAAGGCCTCCTCACATTATAAAAAGGAATTACTCTTTAGGAATAGAGGGCGTGCCCTCTAAATAACAAAATCCTCCATCGCTAGTGCAATAACCGGAGAACTATAAAAATAAAACATTTTATTTAAAAAAACTGCACCTTTATATTCCAATGGCTGTGGTACTCACCACCTCCCATGACCCAGAGAGTTAGGACTCCTCTCTGATAGACACCTGGTCAGGAACGAGGGAAGGATCATATGGTGCACAATGCAGGACTGTCCCTGCTATGAGAAAAAGCGCGCCAAGCTTGTAAGCTGCATGGCTTCCAAAGTGAAAGTGAAACCTGTATATTCCATAACAGCCTATGAGCCCATAACATCTCACATAAAGCAGCGTTATCATACATGTATAAAAAAATTAAACAAACTTACCAGAATCTATGCCGTGGAACAGAAACACGGCCTTTCAAGTGTGACAGTTTAGTAGCATCACTCCTGACATGGACCTGAGAGCAGAAAGCAGGCAGCAAAACTTGTCAACACTGATTGCTTAAAGGGACACTGAACTCAAATATTTTCTTTCGTGATTCAGATAGAGCATGCAATTTTAATCAACTTTTTAATTTACTCCTATTGCCAATTTTCTTCGTTCTCTTGCTATCTTTATTTGAAAAAGAAAGCATCTAAGCTTTTTTTTAGTTCAGATCTCAGGACAGCACTTTTTAATTGGTGGATGAATTTATCCACCAATCAGCAACCCAGGTTGTTCACCAAAAATGGGCCGGCATCTAAACTTACATACTTGCATTTCAAATAAAGATACCAAGAGAATGAAGAAAATTTGATAATAGGAGTAAATTAGAAAGTTGCTTAAAATTTCATGCCCTATTTGAATCACGAAAAAAAATGTTTGGGTTCAGTGTCCCTTTAAGGAGCTGTTAATCTGAGTCGGAATGGATTTGCAGAAGAACTCCACCTGCATCTCCGGACTCTAACTTTCACCCATGTTCTCACTGAGAGCCTGACAGGACTACTTAAAACTCCAGTCCCATTGCGAAGAGTACTATCCTCCATAAGAGACTACTCCAATCTTCCGACACTTCTCTGCCAACCTCCTGTGACGAAAGGCAAAGAATGACTGGGGGATAAGGGGAGTGGGGGAGGTATTTAAGCATTTGGCTGTAGTGTCTTTGCCTCCTCCTGGTGGCCAGGTTCTTAATTCCCACAAGTAATGAATGAAGCAGTGGACTCTCCTCCCTTTAATATTGAAAAAATATAATAAAAAAACAAATAGCAAGATCAAACTCTGACAACTTTTAGATGTGGCCGGAGCAGATCTCTGAGCGTAAAGACTGATTAGTGTGTATGTACCGCGAATGTACTTAAAGGGACAATAAACACCTTGAAACTTTTTTATAAAATGTTTAGTTATGTATAATGAAACTACTTTGCAATATCTTTCCATAGTTTATTTTTCATGTAATTTAGCTCTGCAAATTGAGCAATTTCTAATACTCAAAACTTGAAATGCGCTTGGTGACTTTTCAAGGCTAACTCTGCTAAATAGCCATCTCTAATTGGATTTAACTGATAACAACTGATAATAAATGCATTAAATATTAACATTATAGCTGGGTCCAGATTGACTCCTCCAAAGAAGGTAAATGGTGGCTGGATTTGGCTATTGATGTTATTTTGTTTTAAAAACAAAAGACTTGGCTAATATGTTATTCTATAGCAGCACAACATAAATGTCTTGATGTAGTATTCATAAAAGGCCCTGATCAGATCTCGAAATTTCACCTGGCTTAAAAAAGTTTTTTTTTTGTTTTTGCAAATTATTTCATATAGGAACTTTGCTGTAAACATGATGCTGTGGTTAAACAGCCAATGCATAATGTCCCTTTAACAGCTGAATTCTTAGCCAGGATACAGAATGAAAGACCTTGGCGAGCTTGTTAATTAGTTAATTAATTGGCAAACAAGACCAAAGTAATGCAGATAATGTAGGCATTGTGACAGTCATCCTTTATGTCAGCCAATCAATATGCAGGATAGTCCCTGGGTACTTATGTGCAACAGATGTCAGTGGTTGAGAGACACGGCAAACCAGCTCATTTTAAAACAGTTATGTAAATTAATATAGAGGTTATCTGCACAGAAACCGCACACAAGGACTTTTTTTTGTTCAGAAAAGTAAAAAATAATCTCTCTTTCCTTGCTAGAAATCTTTAGGGAAAGTTGTGTTTCTGCATCTTGTTCCTGCATGGTAGATTCTGGTCCTTCTAGCGAAAAAAAAAGAATCTTAAACAGGATTGGATACAGCTGCTTGTCAGCTAGCAGAGGAATCACAAGCCAGTTTTTAACCCATCATCATATTTGTTGAGCATTATTTTTTCATTGGCTGAAATCCCAGAAGCACTCAATGTTTAAACAGCTCCCTCCCATGTTAAGCTTTGCACTAATATCGATCCACTCAGACTGACACATACCAAGAGGCATTTTCGATAATCAGCCCAGCTGTTCAGAGAGTGCCTTGAATCTAGAGTCTAACCCTTTGGTAAACAGTTGAATACAGCACAACTTTTCCCTCAGCAAACAGGCGCTTGTAATCTTGTGTTTAAGCACTGTTGATTATTTGGATTATTCCTATTGAAATAAAGAACTTAATTCCTAAATTAAACATTGCACATTATGGGGGTAAATAAAGTCAACTAGTATTTGACTTGTGCAACCTCAGCTTACAAAGCAATTTAGGACTACAACAAAAATAATATAATTATAAATATATATTAAAGAAAAAAAAGAAAGAAATGGCAAATGTTTGAAAAAAGCAGTTGATATTTTCCTATGTAAGAATCAGGCGTATGCGCAAATTCCCAGCATGTGTCAAAACTAAAAAATGATCTCATAATTATCTGGAAGTTACATTTTAAGCAATAATTATATTATCCTTTAAAAAAAAATGAGCATAATTTATTTGAAATAATAAGAATTTAAGATTAAAAAAAAAAACTAAATTGAAAACACAATAATTTTTTCCTAAACCAAAATATTTGCAACACCACTTAGGTAGACATTTGCTTGTAAGAGGAAAATTAAACTCAGAATTAGCATCCCCATAAAATGCTTAAAGGGACAATCTAGTACACATAGTTTATATGCCTGTGTCATATTAGTTGTGTTAAAAAATAAACTTCTACATCAGCATTGTTGACACTAATTAAGTGCATGTTACAAAAGCATATACAGTCGCTGACTGGTAAGTCACATGTTCCATGCACATGCTGGTAGGCGGGTGAGTGAGAAGAGTATGTGCTCCAATCAGAGGCTTACAAGGCTCTGAGATTGGCACTGTGGGAATGCACAATGTGACAGTCTCCGAGTTAAAAAAAATACTAACTGATTTTAACAGTGAATGTAAACTTGAGCATACTCGCTCAAGTCATAGGATAGAATTTAAAAATTAATGAGACTTTCATTCACCAAATTTGTAGTATAAACTGATCTTCTGAGATTTTTACCTTTTAATGCAATAACGATAAGCGCCGTTCCTCCGCCCGCCATATTGCTCAATTGATTGACAGATGACAAATCTGCAATCCATTAATCGTCGTTCCCCCACCGGGGCATTCAGTCCTTTTGCACAAACGTCACGGCCCAGGGGGGGAAACAACGATTAGCGGATTGCAGATTTGTCATCTGTCAATCAATTGAGCAATATTGCGGGCAGGGGAAGGGCGTTTATCACTCATTACAAGGTCCAAATCTCAGAAGATCAGTATATACTACAAATTTAATGAATGAAAGTCTCATTAATTTTTTTAATTTTATCCTATGACTTGAGCGAGTATGCTCAAGTTTACATTCACTTTAAAGAATCATTCTAGTGAAACAAATTGCATGCTCTAATTTGTTTAGGAATTAGAGTGTGCAATTTTTGCACTAGAATGTTCCTTTAAATTCCTTTAGCTAGGTGAAGGAAAAATATATTTAATCCAATCCATCCAGAAAGGCAGGAGCGTATACTGCATACACGCTCCAATATACGTGACTCTGCTACACTGGGATTGTTTAGATTATGTACAAAGGAGACCAGTAAACATACTCAATGGGATTTCAAAAGGTGTATCTCTGGTCTACTCTGGATTGCCAATACCCTACACATGCCTAGATTACGAGTGTTGCGCTAACTGCAGCGCAAGTGTGATATGCTTTTTTGTTGGGCTCCCTCGAGCGTCTTCAGCCTCTCTAGCCTGACCAGTCCTTATGTTATGTTTCCAAGGGGGAAACAATGATTCATTCAATTGAATTACCAAAACAAATAATGCATGGCAGATTTCAAGGGACATGAAACCCCAAATTTTACTTTTATGATTCAGATAGAACTTATCATTTTAAACAACTTTTCAAATTTGCTTCATTATCTTGTTATTTGCTGAAGGATCAGCAATGCACTACTGCGAGCAATCTGAACCCATCTAGTCAGCCAATCACAAGGGACAAATCCGTGCAGGCACCAATCCGTAGCTAGCTCCCACTAGTGTGGGATATGTACATATTCTTTTTCAACAAGGGATACCAAGAGAACAAAGTACATTTGAAAATAGAAGTGAATTTAAATGTGTCTTAAAATTACATGCCCTGATTATTGCAAGTTTAATTTTGTCTTTCCTATCCCTTTCAGTTAGAGAAGATGTTTTTATGTCATGTAAAGCTTGGTACATTTATATAAACTAATAGGACAAGAATGTTTGGCTGTCACTTATTTCCATCTTGCCTAAAAGCATTAGCTTGTCAGGGAAATAAAAGTACATATGCCATGTTTATTTACTATACTTATACACCTTATTTATAGGGTGACCCACAGTATATATATGAAATAAGACAATGTGCACTTGTCTGAAATGTATAATAAAAGATATTGGCCCCAATTTATCAAAGTCTGGTGGACCTGATCCAACAGTGCGGATCAGGTCCGCCAGACCTCGCTGAATACGGCGAGCAATACGCTCGCTGTATTCAGCATTGCACCAGCAGCTCACAAGAGCTGCTGGTGCAACGCCGCCCCCTGCAGACTCGAGGCCAATGGGCCACCAGCAGGGGGGTGTCAATCAACCCGATCGTACTCGATCGGGTTGATTTCCGCCGATGTCTGTCTGCCTGCTCAGAGCAGGCGGACAGGTTATGGAGCATCATTCTTTGTGACCGCTGCTCCATAACTGCTGCTTCATCTGCAGGCTCGCCAGAAACACGGGGCATCAAGCTCCATTCGGAGCTTGATAGATGGGCCCCACTGTCTTTAAGACTGTTTTCTTTGACCGAGTCAGTCTTGACCTATATATATGGCTTGAACTTTCCACTAGTTCCAGACCAGTAATAAATTGCAGCGTACAGGTAAAAATCTGAATTTTTCCTATCTTTAACATCGAGTGGACTAGTGACTTTTTCCCTCTGGGCTAGTACCTTTTTACCCCTGACTGAAAAGTACAGCAATATTTTTACACACACACACACACACACACACACACATATATATATTCACACACACACACACACATATACATATTCACACATACACATATATATATAACAGAATCAAACGATTGCACTCAGAGGACTTTCACAAACCATCAAGAAAATGTATTGGAACGTTTTCGAGGATATACTCCCCTTCATCAGCATACATACAGTATATACATACATACATATACACACACACATACACATACAGTATATACATACATATACACACACACACACACACACACATACAGTATATACATACATAAATATACACACACACACACACACATACACTATATACATACATAAATATACACACACACACACACACACACACATATACACATACAGTATATACATACATACACACACACACACACACATACACATACAGTATATACATACATACACACACACACACACACACACACATACAGTATATACATACATAAATATACACACATACACACATACAGTATATACATACATATACACACACACATACAGTATATACATACATAAATATACACACACACACACACACACATACAGTATATACATACATAAATATACACACACACACATACAGTATATACATACATATACACACACATACAGTATATACATACATATATACACACACACACACACACACATACACATACAGTATATACATACATAAATATACACACACACACAGAGATACACATACAATTTTGCACTCACAGGTTTTTAGATAAGTAAAACATGTATTACATTAACATTTTGGGGATACTAACACCTTCATTTGATGGAGGTTTAAACATTATAATAAATCACTAAATAAATAATATCCAGGGGCCTGGAGACTTTTTGGGGGAAACACCACAAACTGATGTTCTATATAAATAAAGAGTGTTTTTTTGTATTGCTAAATGATGTTTTAGCATTGTATACTCTTTTTCTCTATATTAACAGACAAGCAAATGCTACAATGACAGTAAGGCTAATGAGAACTTATACTTGTCTCTTTCCATTCAACAAAAACATGTCAAAATAAACATGGTCTCTCTTGTCTTTAATAAAGGAACAGTCAACTCCAAAATTGTTTCTGTTTAAATAGATAGATAATCCCTTAATTACCCATTCCACAGCCAACACCGTTATATTAATATACTTTTAACCTCTGTGATTACGTTGTAGCTAAGCCACTTTTGACAGCCCCCTGATCACATGGCTTTCTATTGACTTGCATGTTAGCCAATTACTCATAAACAACACAATGTTATCTATATGGCCAACATGAACTAGCAGTCTCTTGTTGTGAAAAGCTAATAAAAAAAGCAGGTGCTAAGAGGCTGGCTGTAGTGGCTTAGAAACAGGCAGACATTTAGAGGTTTAAATGTTATTAATTATATTTACATAGCTGAGGAATGGGTAGTAAAGGAGTTATCCGTCTTTTTAAACCATAACAATTTTGGTGCTGATTGTCCCTTAAATATTCTTTACATAGCAGATGTTTTATTAAGGTTTTGTTCAGCCTATATAAATTTGGCAATACACCTAATTAGGGCAATGAATGGAATAGCGTTACATTTAGAGAGCAAAACTCTTACCGTGCAATATAAGGTTTTCGGATATAAATCTACAGTAATCTCATGTAAATAGTGAACACCAGATTTATGAATCAAGTCCCACAGTATACTTAAAACATCTGAAACAGGATGCATCTGATGAGATAGAGGCGCTTCCAGAGGAAGCAGCGTGCATGATTAAGGAAGATGAAAGCAATACTAAGCCACTCTATGATATTACATCCAAGAGAAATGTCTCCATTTCAGCCGAGACAGCCTATTACAGGTAATATTAACATATTATCAATTATTTAAAATCCCAGGATTGGTACAGAAGACATTTTATTTTAATTAGCAGCAGCATCTGTCCTTAATTTTACAGGTGAAAGTATCAGGGCAAGAGAATTTCCTTGGAGTAAAAAGTATTTCCATAACCTAATAAAAATTGTGGCGCTTCTATATTTATGCTGAAAAATATTAAGATAAAATACATTTTAAGATTGGTATTCAATCAAAAATGTTTTCAAGCTTTGCTATACACTTTCTACACAGTGCAACAGTGGTTTTCTTCCCCTTATTGTGTAGAAAGTGTAAAAGAAAGCATGTGTGTGTGCATACGAGGGTAAAACCTGGAAATCTATTAAACCAGGCAGTGTCAAATAGCATTTAAAGAAATCCCTGGAGAGCAAATCTATTGAGAGGCCGTACAAATATTAATTTTACAATTTATGATTGGCAAAACCCTTTGTATACCTATCTGGAAAGTCAAGAGCCCATACCCTACTCTTTTTGTGTGAATGAAAAGGAAAGCACAGGTATGCTGTCAGTGATAATTCACAGAATTTGTAAGCACATAGAAGCAAACAGAAATACGGCAGGCATAAGAATGATCATTGGTGGAGAACAGTCCTATATGGATCATGTATGATCGAAAGCAGTGTTGAATGATGGATCCAGCTGGTATATGATATGATATCCCTAGTGCAAAAGTCAGCATGTCGGAAAACTACTCCTTCCAATGGGAATGACACTTATACTACCGTAAGCATACTTACCGGCACTCAGCACTACCACCTTTGCCATCTCATAACATGTAATATTCATAATTGTCATGTAAATTCTCTAGTTTTTGCAAAAAGGTGCTAAAAATATATATCAAAAATTGTAAATAACTTTGTCCATTTGCTTTTCTCTGAGCAACATATATAAAACAATATTCAAGAACTACCGGCACCTTAGTTTTTTTTATTTATTTTTTTAATACAAAAAAAGCACTGCCACCGGGTGTATATCTTACTTAACCACTAAAAAAAATCACTTTCTCTAAGGTTGCCCAATGTATTTGGTCTCCTCTATATGTAAAGATGCCCATAGACTATGTATTGGCACCTATCCTGCACTATGGAATATACCGTGCCAGCTTGTGTCTGGCTGGAACTGACAACCCTGTATTCCAGGAACTATGGAGAAGCCTCATATCTTTATGCTACCACACAAAAGAAAAGTTGTTACTAAAAGAAAATTGATTCCAAGGGGACATAATTCTAATGCGCTTTCCCCTCCGGAAGCGTGTTTGTGTCATTTAGGCTGAAGAGTTTAAGATGCTCCAACCCTCGGGGACAGGGCTAAACTACGTTTGCTTGCTCCTTTCAAAAAATTCCATTTGGTACCACTTTAAGCTTGTCTTATGGGTTATTTGCATAACCATAATATAGTTATTCCCTCAGCACACATAAATGCTTGTATAGCTTATTTAGGTCCCATCTACCTGTAAGCCAAACAAGTTTTACATTAGCAATACACAGTTTCTCCCTAACACTTTATAACATCACATAATCATATGTTTATATACCACTGAAAATTTGTTTTTGCATAGAAACCTCAAAATGAAATGTGACATCTGATTACAGGATTTAGTTCTATATGATTTTATTTCATGACATTTAAAGTAAGCAACCAGCAATAAGTGTACAGTTAAACATATACACACTCATTAGAATGTTGCTTTATTATTGTTATTAATAATACACTTTAGACAAGTTGACTGATTGAAAGGTTCCATCATAGAAGGAATATATTTAGTGACTTCCCTGTATAAATCGGTTAATGCCACCAGCTCTCTACTGGCATTGGCTGATGATGGTATTGGTCCCATGAGAGCACATCGTTATTTTTTATTCCATTCAAGTATTTGTTACCAAATTTGGGGAGTATGAACAGATAAACCATTTTAAACTGTCTGTAATAAAAAGACCATGTTTTGTTCCTATTTTGACATTAATAAAACAGGAATGGGATTTGTGAATTACTATTTTAGAAGATCAGACGTCTTGTAAAACAATGAGCAACATGAAAGGGAAGCAGGGATCTTGATTGTATAGAAAGGAAGTATGAGCAGCAGAAAAAGTGAGGTTCATATGCCACTTTATAGATTACTAGCTAGACCTCACCTAACAGAGATCAGGAGATAGCATCTCCAGAAGGATATACATAAACTAGAAATTCTTTAAATGAGGGCTTGAAAACTGGCAAATGGTCTAAAAATGAAAACGTACAAGGAAACACCTCATGACCTTTATATTTATAGCTTTATGGAGATTGCGAGAGAGGTGATATAACAGAGGCCTGTAAATGTAATAGCGGATTTAATAAGCTGAGACTGAAAGCATTGTTCACAAAAGAGCAACACCAGAACATGAGGTGATTATATTAAGGTAGAAGCAGCAGGCCTAGGCACTTATCTACAGAACAGGAGGTTGGTTCATGGAATAGGCACCCAGTAAAAAGATTGACAGGGAATTTAAATATGCATGGGATCTGAATAAGGATGTTCCTAAAATGAATTAAACTCATCCATTAGAAATACTGTATATACTGAAGGACTATGGGCCATATTACAAGTGGTGTGCTATTTAGTGCTTTTGCTTGTGCGCAAACCCCGCCAGAAGTAAACTTTTAATGCACGTATTAGAAGTTGAAAGTAAAATGTTAAAGCCAGCCCACGCTGACTTCTTCTCCCCATAGACTTTAAGGGAAAGTGCCAAATGAAAAAAAAATAACCCGACAACTGCTTACACACAGATTGTAGTAGGTATGACTATTTTACGTTCCAATGTTCAGAAGAAAACACTCTATTTCTAAATATATATATATATATACACAATGTATTTTTTGTGTAAAATATATATATTTACCTATATATCTATATGAATTTATATATAGGTATATACAGATATATATAAAAATATATTTTTTAAAACTTATAGAACATTTTCCGCTTCATGAAGAACATTGGAATGTAAAATATTTACAGTACATACAGACTAAAATACAGATTAAAAATTATTCTTATTGTTTTAAGGTATTTGACTAGATAGGGCTCCAATGTGTTTATATATATATATATATATATATATATACACATACACATATATATGGTGTGTGTGTATATATATATATATATATATATATATATATATATATATATATAATATTTCCAATCAAACTTGTCATATACCATATATCTTTGAACCCTTTTAATTTTTTAATTAATATTTATATGTATAATTTTCATTAGAGAGTGTATATATGAGTGTAAAGGTATTTTATAATGTATTTATGTTGTGTTTGGTGCAATTTTTTTATTTAGCCCTAACCCTTTACTCAAGGACTTCAGTTGCATTAACTCAACAATTTAGTTTGTGCTAACATTTTCTTTCAACTTGTAATATGCACGCAAGTTAACGTAGGCGTGACATTTAAAATATTGTGTGCGGTAACATTAGCGCTCCACTTGTAATCTAGCCCAATGTATTTATTGCAGCTGTATTTCACCAAACAAAAAGTACAAGACTATTTCAATGGAATTTATATACTTTTCATTAATTCACTGCAGTCCCTTTTACAGTTAATGACCATCAGATTCCAAAAAGGCTACTTACACATTTGTGCACTTTATGGGCTACAACTGGTGAACTCATTGTCACTATTTTAATGTGATAAATAGCTGCTGATGGTCGGCTTTTGACTTGTTGCCCAGCACATGGTTATTGGTAAAGAAGCAAATTTAATAACTAGTGTCATTATTGCACACAGGGTCTGCCAAATACCTTTTGGATGAGTCATGAGCATTTCCTCTGGTTTTCATATATCTAAGTTCCATCAGTTGGGAGAAATGTTCTCCATACCCTTCTAACGATCATATATTGGCTACGGACAAATAAAAAGCACATTGTTCTGACCTGTTCATCTACAGTATATAACAGGGCAAAGATTATCTGCTGATAAATATATCACAATAGTTGTCACCTGTGTTGCATGGAAAATTGGTTTAAAGGGGAAAAAAAAGTCTTAAAGGTTTAGTTAAAAAAACAACAAACAAACAATCATAGAGCTTAGCTAGTCAATGCTTAAAATGTAAAACTGTCAACTCGACACATTTGAATTTAATACCAATATATTCCTCTGAGACGCTGGCAAATCAATGCTTCCACAGCTGTTTTCTGTTCTCTATATGTGCAGATCTTTTTTATTTATATGATATGGAAATCTGATACAATATCATTACTCGCCATCTGTTCTAATGGAAAGAACGTTCATTTAACCCTTTGTTTGTTTTTCCTTTCTTTAGAGAACATAACATGTACTTGCTAGTTATTATCCATTAACACTGATGGTATTGGTCCCATGAGAGCACACAGTTTTTTATTCCATTCAAGTATTTGTCTCATTAGCAAGAAGTGACAGCAGAATTGGCAATAGTCAGTATGCTCCTGCAAATCCCATATGTGTGTTTAATTGTGAGTTTTCCTCTGTGTTACCATACATTACAATTGTAGCTTATTTGTTAGACAAATGATTATGGGATCAGCAGGGACTGAGAGAGATGGCCCAGGAAAAGCTTTTCTTTCAGGATTCCCCCCTAAAGAGTTTGTATTTTCAATCAACAAAATTCAGTTTATTTGCATAGCTAACCACACAAGACCTCTTAGTAGTTGTCTTGCAATTCATCTTCTGAATAAGCTATTGATTCTCCAATGCTGTAAATGACATTTAGACATCACATATGAAGTGTCAAAAACAAATCCTGTACGGCTAAAACTAAATCATTCACCAGCTGAACAGCAGTGTGTGATATTTGTATTGCGCTGTAGAAGAACTCAGGTGGAAACTTGTTATGCATTAAAGGGACCGTAAAGCAAAAACTAAATGTTTGTGATTCAGATAGACCATACAATGCTAAACAACTTTTTAAAATTATTTCTATTATCAAATTTGGTTAATTATTTTAGTATTGTTTAAGAGTAAACCTAGATACTGCTCTGGAGGGTGCACACATTACTAGCATTTAATAACAGCAGTGACTGCAACAATGTTTATAGCAATGTTATAAACTCTTGAAAAAGATAAGTGCACACTCCTGAGCTCCTACAAGCCCTCCTAAGTGTACTATTCAACAAAGGATACCAAGAGAACAACATACATGCGACAAGAAAAGTAAACTGGAAAGTTGGCTAAAATCACATGCTTTATCTGTATTAATATAGTTTAATTCTTATTGGTGAACTTGTGACACTCTAGGCTAACACCACACTGTTCAGTTTCACCAGAATTCTATAGTTTAATATTTTAGTTTTCTTATGAATCCAAGCTTTATATAAAAATAAAGCTTTACAAATAGCTTTATTTTCATTAAATATTCCTTTATTTTTATTTTTTTAACAGATATATATATATATAGCCAAGATTTAGACATATTTTAGATAGGTATTTGAGTAAACGACAAATGTATTTATTGCCTTGCTAGACCCTTTTGCATTTCTTTAGTTTTGTTCCTCTGTTTACCCCGCATTTTGCTTTTGGGGAACATTTTCACAAACCACAATGGATAACAAAACATTTCTAGGCAGCCTTTTTTTGTCAAGGCAAAATATAGGGTTTCAATATTTCCCTAAATAGAAAAGAATTCCAAAATAAAAACCAAGAATTGACTCATGGAGTTGGGGTTCGGTGGTGTTGAAGGTGCAGTTTGAATACTATGTGTGAAGGTACTGGATGCCCAAAAGCAGGCAGTGTCTGGCTGGGTGTATTTCACTGAAACAGGATGATATTTAACTGGTATAGCTTAACCCCATCACTACCAACCACCTATCCATTTGGCAGCTGTGAGGTTATCATATGGTTAGTAACTGGTATTAACCATCACTGAACTTGAACAAATTATTCATTCCAAAGTTATGGCCAAATACATCACCCACAAAATGCAACAAAAGGGTGCTGCAATGCCTATTTTTAGAATCTCTACTTTTTATCAATTTTGACAAGGGTCACAGGCTACAATAAGTGCAAGCAGTGGGAGTGAAACATAAAGAACGGTCTCCAACACTTCTTACTGTTTGCACTTGTGTTTGAGACAGAAAAACATTTCTCCAAACTAACGAGGAGCCACTTTACAAGCAAAATAACTCTCCTGTGCAGGAACTGTCACAAAACTGCTTTTAATGAATAAAACTGAGCTTGCAAAGTAAGTGGATTGAGTTTAAAAAAAAAATACGTTTAGGAGTCAGCAGTTGCTTTTCCAGGCACACAGAGATGAGCCTAATTGAGGCTGACGCATGACAGACTCGTGTGTACAGCATTGCTCAGACTCTGAGTGAAGATGCTGACAGAGGGTAAATGGTGCATGGCAGCAGGTCCTGCCCTGGCCTGGCATGGCATCACAAACCCACACTGCCTGTCAGGAGAATCATGAGGGCTAATGAAGGGCAGCCTTTGGTTTTTGTTTTTTTAATTCTTCTCACTTAGTTGTAGATCAGAATGTGCACCGTGAAGCCTTCCCACCTCTGTGTGCTTGGTTAAGGGTATGAGACACTTGTTTAAAAATTAATGCACTCTAATCAATTTAAAAGTTAGACAACTATAAGCCAGTGCGTAGAAACAAGTTATTCGGAATTTTCCAAATTTTCTCCATCTAATTAAAGTCACTAAATAGCATACTTCGGTATAACCCTGGCTGGTTCTAGACAATAAAATTAGGGGTGCTAACAAAGGTACCAGGTGGTACTGGAGGGGGACCTCATAGTCTACAACATTCATGCATTTTTTTAAATACCCGTTGTATGTACCTTGTTCCTCGTCTTGGAAGAGCACTAGATAGCAACAACACAAACTGCCTTGTAATGTCACGATTGCTGGGTTTGCAGATGCTTAGTAACCACTAGAGCTGCCAATCAGGTTAAGCAAACAAAGATTGAAATGTTATATTTTTATTGATTTAAAATACATAACATGTAAAATAAATAAAAGGTCACAGATTTATGACCACTTCCCAGATAAATATGTATTATTAATAATAGCTGAGAATCTAGTAGGACATTATGGAAAGTAAGAACAAAAGCTAAAAATACAGATTATAGCCGACTCAGTGTAAATGTTTAATACAAAACATATTCATTTACACGTAAATGCAACTTAAAAACTCGATTCAAGTATTAAATGAGGCACAAAAGCCATGTTTATAATAATCAAAGTTTGTTTTGTTAAAAAGATAGTCTAGTCAAAATGAAACTTTCATGAATCAGGTAGAACAGCAATTTTAAGCAACTTTCTAATTTACTACTATTATCACATTTTCTCTGTTCTCTTGCTATCTTTATTTGAAAAGGCAGGAAAGTATAGGAGCTAGCCCATTTTTGGTTCAGCACCTGGGTAGCGCTTTCCGATTGGTGTCTAAATAAAGCCACCAATCAGCAAGCGCTACCCAGGTGCTGAACCTAAAATGGGCTGGTTCCTAAGCTTACATTTAAATAAAGATACCAAGAGAACGAAGAAAATTTGATAATAGGACTAAATTAGAAAGTTGCTTAAAATTGCTGCTCTATCTGAATCATTAGCGTTTAACCCCTTAACGACCAAGGACGTACGCCACACGTCCTCAAAAAAAAATACAGTTAATGACCGAGGACGTGTGGCGTACGTCCTGGGTCTGGAAAGCAGCTGGAAGCGATCCTGCTCGCTTCCAGCTGCTTTCCGGTTATTGCAGTGATGCCTCGATATGGAGGCATCCTGCAATAACCCCCCTTGGCCATCCGATGCAGAGAGAGCCACTCTGTGGCCCTCTCTGCACCGGACATCGATGGCCGGTATCGTTGGTGGGTGGGAGCTTACGTGGGAGGCGGGTGGGCGGCCATCGATGCTCTGTATGGAGTGGAGGGGGGCGGGATCGGGGGCGGGACCCACGGGAGCGCGCACGGGAGCGTGCGCGTGCACAGGGGTTGGTGGGCGGGCGCGTGCACGGGGCGGGAGCGGGTGGGAACCGCTACACTACAGAAAAACATAAAGTTAAAAGTAAAAAAAAATAAGAAAGTTTAAACATTAAAAATCTAAGGGATCTGGAAGGGGTTGGGGGTTGGTCTTGGTGGGGGGGGGGGGAAGCTACACTACAGAAAAGGGCTTTTTTTTAATAAAAAGGCACATTTTTTGCAAAACTGGGTACTGGCAGACAGCTGCCAGTACCCAAGATGGCGCCGATTAAGGCAGAGGGGAAGGGTTAGAGAGCTGTTAGGTGGCGGATCAGTGAGGTTGGGGTCTAAGGGGGGATCATACACATCAGCATATGTAAATATGCTTTTTTTTAAAAAAAAAAAAGGGCCAAATACCTTTTATTTTAGTACTGGCAGAGTTTCTGCCAGTACTTAAGATGGCGGGGACAATTGTGGGGTGGGGGAGGGAAGAGAGCTGTTTGAGAGGGATCAGGGGGTCTGATGTTTCAGGTGGGAGGCTGAGCTCTACACTAAAGATAAAATTAACCCTGCAAGCTCCCTATAAGCTACATAATTAACCCCTTCACTGCTAGCCATAATACACGTGTGATGCGCAGCGGCATTTAGAGGCCTTCTAATTACCAAAAAGCAATGCCAAAGCCATATATGTCTGCTATTTCTGAACAAAGGGGATCCCAGAGAAGCATTTACAACCATTTGTGCCATAATTGCACAAGCTGTTTGTAAATAATTTCAGTGAGAAACCTAAAATTGAGAAAAATTTAACTTTTTTTTTAATTTGATCGCATTTGGCGGTGAAATGGTGGCATAAAATATACCAAAATTGGCCTAGATCAATACTTGGGGTTGTCTACTACACTACACTAAAGCTAAAACTATCCCAAAAAGCTCCCTACATGCTCCCTAATTAACCCCTTCACTGCTGGGCATAATACACGTGTGGTGCGCAGTGGCATTTAGCGGCCTTCTAATTACCAAAAAGCAACGCCAAAGTCATATATGTCTGCTATTTCTGAACAAAGGGGATCCCAGATAAGAATTTACAACAATTTATGCCATAATTGCACAAGCTGTTTGTAAATAATTTAAGTTAGAAACCAAAAGTTTGTGAAAAAATTTGTGAAAAGTGAACGATTTTTTGTATTTGATTGCATTTGGCGGTGAAATGGTGGCATGAAATATACCAAAATGGGCCTAGATCAATACTTTGGGATGTCTACTAAAAAAAAATATATACATGTCAATGGATATTGAGAGATTCCTGAAAGATATCAGTGTTCTAATGTAACTAGCGCTAATTTTGAAAAGAAATGGTTTGGAAATAGCAAAGTGCTACTTGTATTTATGGCCCTATAGTTTACAAAAAAAGCAAAGAACATGTAAACATTGGGTATTTCTAAATTCAGGACAAAATTTAGAAACTATTTAGCATGGGTGTTTTTTTGTGGTTGTAGATGTGTAACAGATTTTGGGGGTCAAAGTTAGAAAAAGTGTGTTTTTTTCCATTTTTTCCTCATATTTTATAATTTTTTTTATGGTAAATTATAAGATATGATGAAAATAATGGTATCTTTAGAAAGTCCATTTAATGGCGAGAAAAACGGTATATAATATGTGTGGGTACAGTAAATGAGTAAGAGGAAAATTACAGCTAAACACAAACACCTCAAAAATGTAAAAATAGCCTTGGTCCCAAACGGACAGAAAATGGGAAAGTGCTGTGGTCATTAAGGGGTTAAAGGGACACTGAACCCAAATTTTTTCTTTTGTGATTCAGATAGAGCAGCAATTTTTAGCAACTTTCTAATTTACTCCTATTATCAAACTTTCTTCATTCTCTTGGTATCTTTATTTGAAATGCAATAATTTAAGTTTAGATGCCGGACCATTTTTGTTGAACAACCTGGGTTGTTCTTGCTAATTGGTGGATACATTCACCCACCAATAAACAAGTGCTGTCCAGGGCACTAAACCCAAAAATAGCTTAGATGCCTTCTTTTTCAAATAAAGATAGCAAGAGAACGAAGAAAAATTGATGATATGAGTAAATTATAAAGTTGATTAAAATTGCAGTCTCTATCTGAATCACAAATAAAAAAAGATGGGTTCAGTGTCCCTTTAATTCTGACTAGACTATCCCTTTAAGTTTAAAAGCAAATTCTTTATGCAAATGATGTCCGGTGTGTATTTATATTTCTTTAAACCACAGTCAAAAATGATTTCAAATCGATTTAGTTCAAGTTTTCCAAATTCAGAATTTCAATGACAAAAGCAACTTGAAAGTTTCAGTCAAATTTTTTAATCGAAGAAAAAAGTTCTAAGTGTTTGAACATCAGTGCTCATTATTATGAACTATAGCAGCACAGCAGTATACAGTATACAAACGTGCACGCACACATACATTAAACGTGCACACATACATTAAACGTGCACGCACACAGAGTGAAATGGACTATTTATTTATACCAAACATCATTTTAACATAATGGACATAAATAAAATACCATAACTAAGTGAAATCTGTGATCTTTTAACTCACCATAAGGGCCATAATAGTAAAAAAAAACATAATTTATGCTTACCTGATAAATTCCTTTCTTCTGTTGTGTGATCAGTCCACGGGTCATCATTACTTCTGGGATATTATCTGCTCCCCTACAGGAAGTGCAAGAGGATTCACCCAGCAGAGTTGCTATATAGCTCCTCCCCTCTACGTCACCTCCAGTCATTCGACCAAAGACCAACGAGAAAGGAGAAACCAAGGGTGTAGTGGTGACTGAATTATAATTTAAAAAATATGTACCTGCCTTAAAAAACAGGGCGGGCCGTGGACTGATCACACAACAGAAGAAAGGAATTTATCAGGTAAGCATAAATTATGTTTTCTTCTGTTATGTGTGATCAGTCCACGGGTCATCATTACTTCTGGGATACCAATACCAAAGCAAAAGTACACGGATGACGGGAGGGATAGGCAGGCTCATTATACAGAAGGAACCACTGCCTGAAGAACCCTTCTCCCAAAAATAGCCTCCGAAGAAGCAAAAGTGTCAAATTTGTAAAATTTGGAAAAAGTATGAAGCGAAGACCAAGTTGCAGCCTTGCAAATCTGTTCAACAGAGGCCTCATTCTTAAAGGCCCAAGTGGAAGCCACAGCTCTAGTGGAATGAGCTGTAATTCTTTCAGGAGGCTGCTGTCCAGCAGTCTCATAGGCTAAACGTATTATGCTACGAAGCCAAAAAGAGAGAGAGGTAGCAGAAGCTTTTTGACCTCTCCTCTGTCCAGAATAAACGACAAACAGGGAAGAAGTTTGGCGAAAATCTTTAGTTGCCTGCAAGTAGAACTTGAGGGCACGAACTACATCCAGATTGTGTAGAAGACGTTCCTTCTTTGAAGAAGGATTTGGACACAAGGATGGAACAACAATCTCTTGATTGATATTCCTGTTAGTGACTACCTTAGGTAAGAACCCAGGTTTAGTACGCAGAACTACCTTGTCTGAGTGAAAGATCAGATAAGGGGAATCACAATGTAGGGCTGATAACTCAGAGACTCTTCGAGCCGAGGAAATAGCCATTAAAAATAGAACTTTCCAAGATAACAATTTTATATCAATGGAATGAAGGGGTTCAAACGGAACACCCTGTAAAACGTTAAGAACTAAGTTTAAACTCCATGGCGGAGCAACAGTTTTAAACACAGGCTTGATCCTAGCTAAAGCCTGACAAAAGGCCTGGATGTCTGAATTTTCTGACAGACGCCTGTGTAACAAGATGGACAGAGCTGAGATCTGTCCCTTTAATGAGCTAGCCGATAAACCCTTTTCTAAACCTTCTTGTAGAAAAGACAATATCCTAGGAATCCTAACCTTACTCCAGGAGTAATCTTTGGATTCACACCAGTATAGGTATTTACGCCATATTTTATGGTAAATCTTTCTGGTAACAGGCTTCCTAGCCTGTATCAGGGTATCAATAACCGACTCAGAAAAACCACGTTTTGATAAAATCAAGCGTTCAATTTCCAAGCAGTCAGCTTCAGAGAAGTTAGACTTTGATGTTTGAATGGACCCTGAATCAGAAGGTCCTGTCTTAGAGGTAGAGACCAAGGCGGACAGGATGACATGTCCACTAGATCTGCATACCAAGTCCTGCGCGGCCATGCAGGCGCTATTAGAATCACTGATGCTCTCTCCTGTTTGACTTTGGCAATCAATCGAGGAAGCAGTGGGAAGGGTGGAAACACATAAGCCATCCCGAAGTTCCAAGGTGCTGTCAAAGCATCTATCAGAACCGCTCCCGGATCCCTGGATCTGGATCCGTAGCGAGGAAGTTTGGCGTTCTGGCGAGACGCCATGAGATCTATCTCTGGTTTGCCCCAACGTTGAAGTATTTGGGCAAAGACCTCCGGATGAAGTTCCCACTCCCCCGGATGAAGAGTCTGGCGACTCAAGAAATCCGCCTCCCAGTTCTCCACTCCCGGGATGTGGATTGCTGACAGGTGGCAAGAGTGAGACTCTGCCCAGCGAATTATCTTTGATACTTCTATCATTGCTAGGGAGCTTCTTGTCCCTCCTTGATGGTTGATGTAAGCTACAGTCGTGATGTTGTCCGACTGAAACCTGATGAACCCCCGAGTCTTTAACTGGGGCCAAGCTAGAAGGGCATTGAGAACTGCTCTCAATTCCAGAATGTTTATTGGCAGGAGACTTTCCTCCTGACTCCATTGTCCCTGAGCCTTCAGAGAATTCCAGACAGCGCCCCAACCTAGAAGGCTGGCGTCTGTTGTTACAATTGTCCAGTCCGGCCTGCTGAACGGCATCCCCCTGGACAGATGTGGCCGAGAAAGCCACCATAGAAGAGAGTTTCTGGTCTCTTGATCCAGATTCAGAGTGGGGGACAAATCTGAGTAATCCCCATTCCACTGACTCAGCATGCACAATTGCAGCGGTCTGAGATGTAGGCGTGCAAAGGGAACTATGTCCATTGCTGCTACCATTAAGCCGATCACCTCCATGCATTGAGCTACTGACGGGAGTTGAATGGAATGAAGGACACGGCATGCATTTAGAAGCTTTGTTAATCTGTCTTCTGTCAGATAAATCTTCATTTCTACAGAATCTATAAGAGTCCCCAAGAATGGAACTCTTGTGAGAGGAAAGAGAGAACTCTTCTTTTCGTTCACTTTCCATCCATGCGACCTTAGAAATGCCAGAACTAACTCTGTATGAGACTTGGCAGTTTGAAAGCTTGAAGCTTGTATCAGAATGTCGTCTAGGTACGGAGCTACCGAAATTCCTCGCGGTCTTAGTACCGCCAGAAGGGCACCCAGAACCTTTGTAAAGATTCTTGGAGCCGTAGCCAATCCGAATGGAAGGGCTACAAACTGGTAATGCCTGTTTAAGAAGGCAAACCTTAGATACCGGTAATGATCTTTGTGAATCGGTATGTGAAGGTAAGCATCCTTTAAATCCACTGTGGTCATGTACTGACCCTCTTGGATCATGGGTAAGATTGTCCGAATAGTTTCCATTTTGAACGATGGAACTCTTAGGAATTTGTTTAGGATCTTTAAATCCAAGATTGGCCTGAAAGTTCCCTCTTTTTTGGGAACCACAAACAGGTTTGAGTAAAACCCTTGTCCTTGTTCCGACCGCGGAACCGGATGGATCACTCCCATTAATAATAGATCTTGTACACAGCGTAGAAACGCGTCCTTCTTTATTTGGTTTGTTGACAACCTTGACAGATGAAATCTCCCTCTTGGGGGAGAGAATTTGAAGTCTAGAAGGTATCCCTGAGATATGATCTCTAGCGCCCAGGGATCCTGGACATCTCTTGCCCAAGCCTGGGCGAAGAGAGAGAGTCTGCCCCCCACTAGATCCGGTCCCGGATCGGGGGCCCTCGGTTCATGCTGTCTTTGGGGCAGCAGCAGGTTTACTGGCCTGCTTGCCCTTGTTCCAGGACTGGTTAGGCTTCCAGCCTTGTCTGTAACGAGCAACAGCTCCTCCCTGTTTTGGTGCAGTGGAAGTTGGCGCTGCTCCTGCTTTGAAATTCCGAAAGGGACGAAAATTAGACTGACTAGCCTTAGCTTTGGCTTTGTCTTGAGGTAGAGCGTGGCCCTTACCTCCTGTAATGTCAGCAATAATTTCTTTCAAACCGGGCCCAAATAAAGTTTGCCCCTTGAAAGGTATATTAAGTAATTTGGACTTAGAAGTTACATCAGCCGACCAGGATTTTAGCCACAGCGCCCTGCGTGCCTGAATGGCGAATCCTGAATTCTTAGCCGTAAGTTTGGTTAAATGTACTACGGCCTCCGAAATGAATGAATTAGCTAGTTTAAGGACTCTAAGCCTGTCCGTAATGTCGTCCAGCGTAGCTGAACTAAGGTTCTCTTCCAGAGACTCAATCCAAAATGCTGCCGCAGCCGTGATCGGCGCGATGCATGCAAGGGGTTGTAATATAAAACCTTGTTGAACAAACATTTTCTTAAGGTAACCCTCTAATTTTTTATCCATAGGATCTGAAAAAGCACAGCTATCCTCCACCGGGATAGTGGTACGCTTAGCTAAAGTAGAAACTGCTCCCTCCACCTTAGGGACCGTTTGCCATAAGTCCCGTGTGGTGGCGTCTATTGGAAACATCTTTCTAAATATTGGAGGGGGTGAGAACGGCACACCGGGTCTATCCCACTCCTTAGTAACAATTTCAGTTAATCTCTTAGGTATAGGAAAAACGTCAGTACTCGCCGGTACCGCAAAGTATTTATCCAACCTACACATTTTCTCTGGTATTGCAACAGCGTTACAATCGTTGAGAGCTGCTAAGACCTCCCCTAGTAATACACGGAGGTTTTCCAATTTAAATTTAAAATTTGAAATATCTGAATCCAATCTGTTTGGATCAGAACCGTCACCTACAGAATGAAGCTCTCCGTCCTCATGCTCTGCAAGCTGTGACGCAGTATCAGACATGGCCCTAGAATTATCAGCGCACTCTGTTCTCACCCCAGAGTGATCACGCTTGCCTCTTAGTTCTGGTAATTTAGCCAAAACTTCAGTCATAACAGTAGCCATATCTTGTAATGTTATCTGTAATGGCTGCCCAGATGTACTAGGCGCCATAATATCACGCACCTCCCGGGCGGGAGATGCAGGTACTGACACGTGAGGCGAGTTAGTCTGCATAACTCTCCCCTCGCTGTTTGGTGAAATTTGTTCAATTTGTACAGATTGGCTTTTATTTAAGGTAGCATCAATACAGTTAGTACATAAATTTCTATTGGGCTCCACCTTGGCATTGGAACAAATGACACAGGTATCTTCCTCTGAATCAGACATGTTTAACACACTAGCAATAAACATGCAACTCGGTTACAATTTTATTTAATAAAAACGTACTGTGCCTCAAAAAGCACTAAATGATTAAATGACAGTTGAAATAATGAACTGAAAAAACAGTTATAGCATCACTCTTAACAAACAACACAACTTCTTAGCAAAGGTTTGTTCCCATTAGTAAAATAACACTAATTAAATTTTAAACATAAAAATTACAGAGCAACGTTTTAAATCACAGTCACTATATAAGTCTCACAGCTCTGCTGAGAGAATCTACCTCCCTTCAAAGAAGTTTGAAGACCCCTGAGTTCTGTTAGAGATGAACCGGATCATGCAGAAAAACTGACTGGAAATTTTTGATGCGTAGCAAAGAGCGCCAAAAACGGCCCCTCCCTCTCACACACAGCAGTGAGAGAGAAACTAAACTGTCATAATTAACACAAGTAAACTGCCAAGTGGAAAAATAATGCCCAAATACTTATTCACTCAGTACCTCATTAATGCAAACGATTCTACATTCCAGCAAAAACGTTTAACATGAAAAATACCTAATAAAAGGTTTAATGTACTTTTACAGAGTAATTCCGGTGAAATACCATCCCCAGAATACTAAAGTGTAGAGTATACATACATGTTCATTATAACGGTATGGCAGGATTTTTTCATCAATTCCATTCAGAAAATAAAAACTGCTACATACCTCAATGCAGATTCAACTGCCCGCTGTCCCCTGATCTGAAGTTTTTACCTCCCTCAGATGGCCGAGAAACAGCAATATGATCTTAACTACTCCGGTTAAAATCATAAGAAAAACTCTGGTAGATTCTTCTTCAAACTCTGCCAGAGAGGTAATAACACGCTCCGGTGCTATTGTAAAATAACAAACTTTTGATTGAAGTTCTAAAAACTAAGTATAATCACCATAGTCCTCTCACACCTCCTATCTAGTCTTTGGGTGCAAGAGAATGACTGGGGGTGACGTAGAGGGGAGGAGCTATATAGCAACTCTGCTGGGTGAATCCTCTTGCACTTCCTGTAGGGGAGCAGATAATATCCCAGAAGTAATGATGACCCGTGGACTGATCACACATAACAGAAGAAATACATGTTGTAATTTGTTAGAGAATGTCTTTTTTTGAGTATTATGGACCTTTAATAAACATATTTGCTGTAAGAAATTATGATTTTATACAGTAATGGAACTGCTGATAGGCTTTAGTATCCTACGTGCAGACAAGGTTACCAGTAAGAACCTATCTGCAAGTCCTAGAGGTCTCCAAAGCAGCATTGGCTGCCGGAATTTAAGATTGCATAAGCAAATTCTCGTGCACTCCCCTGTTCTCACACAAACAATAGCTCGAGAGCAGAGCCTGCCAGTCATTCCGGACAAAAGAATTAGATTTGTCCAACATCTACAACCACCGAGGTTGTGGGCACGTTAATAAGCAGTGGTTCTACAATATTATGGAAATAAATAAAATACCACAACTGAGCATAGTAAGGATCACTTAACTCACCATAAGTTCTTATGAGTAAACCAGCTCCGAAGTTGCTCCAAAGCTGCCTATGCAGCTTCATAAATGGAGGTCATAATGTAGACATTTTCCATTCCACCCTAGTAGTATTATATACAAAATAAATGTGTCATCAAGGACTAAGCTCCAGATATGGATCTCATATTATAGTTTGTAAAAGAAGACAGCTGTATAGCTGTAATAATTGAAAATCTGTGTTCAATAGCAAACACTCTCCCCCACCTCTAAGGTGGTGGATTCAAATAACCCCAAACCCCCTTGTCAAGGTGATTGAAAAGCCCTAAGGAGGCAGCATTACATATTTGCTTGAGTGTGTAATGGTACATATTGGCAGCGGATATTCAAGGTCCGCTACCTGTTGGCCACTAAACCATGGTGGCAAGTTGAGAACCTTGTCCGCACGGCTCATAGTAAATGGAGCCCCACATTGTAATGTAGGTATCTCCCCTTCACATCCAGATTCCTGCATAGCTAGGTAAAGAGATCTCAAGCTAGAATATGCCTTTCTAAATGTTTTTACAAGGGACTTCTTAGATAATCTCGCCAGAGCATAGAGTCTTAGATCATCGGCCCATAGTGTTTGCAACGCTAATGCAGCAATATAAAGCAATATTAATAGAATAAATGAAGATTTATTTATTTAGAAACTATTCTTCATATTTATCCTTTCTGTAAGGAGCGGCACTCCTGCGCCTGTACACTACAAAGACACAGGAAGCATCACCAGTGTGTGGAAAATAGCAAACCGTAAACATAAGCAGGGAATTGGAACAGTGCATCTTTTAACAAGTTACTTCTTGGTAGATTAATAATGTAGAAATTTACTAATGGTGTTGGTCCAAAGGCTGTAAAAACAAATAGAAATTAAAAGAAAAAAATAACATTGTGCAGCAGATGTAGGATTTGTTCCAAACCATTTTTCCCCACTGCTTCCTGTGAAGATTAGCACCTGTCATTGACCTTATACTCGGGACTGTTACAGAAAACCGAGATTAAAATAGCTTTCCCCTTGTACCTGGACTCCTGTCAATGCTCATCTCAAATAAGTATCTTTTAAAGGCCGTGCACAAACTTTCATTTTACAAAATATATTTGAAGAAGCATGGTATTTACCCCTCAATGTGTGTGTGAAACATTGTGCCAAATGTAAATAAGCAATATTTATCCTAAAAAACAAACAAAAAGTGTATCTTTTTGGTGCAAATATATGTACAGCTCATGAATTGTCTTCGATTTTCTTTTGTAATGGTTGTTACGTTAAATCCTCAGCTAGTTTTGTATTTCCGACTGCAGAACAAGACAATTGGGATTTCTTTGCTTACTGGTTTCTCGGATGCAAAAGAACCCCAGATTTAAAAGTATCATATTTACTAACCAAAAAGAGTCTCCTTGGAGGTGAGTGACACAGAAATCTTAATATACAGATGGCAAATAAAATAGGAATACAGTCACTTTACCCTTCAGTACTGTAGCAGCAAGGCCTTACATATAGATATCAAACACCCTGATTATAAAATTATGTTCAATGCAACGAATATAGTATTCTAAACAATAGTTGTGGTCACAACCTAAACAAACACAAACTCTAAAACATGTACAGTGCTGCACATATCTGATTAGCAGACTAAGCAGTCAATAAGGTTCACGGATATCATAAATCCCTAGATTCGATAACATGCACTAAACATTCCAAAAATAGTATCAAGCTAATAATAGCTAGTAAATAACATTGTCTGTATAGCAGAGATTTGTTAATATGTAACAAAATAGGACGTCTTTAGCTAGTATCCCTTTTGTTTTCACATATTGCAAAATAGTTTGTCCTAAAGTAGCAAGCAATGCCACAGTTATATAATAAACAGATATAATTAAAAAAATATTCAAAAGTAAAAGAAATATCGTGAATAGGTGAAATAAGTAAAAAGAATATGCCTACGTATGACCAGACGTTTTTAAATCCGTATTCGCCAAAACATCACTATTTTATGAGCTATAGTAAAATGAAGCTTGTCACTACATTTCTGGAAATAAAGATTTCAAGGACACTTTTCTAAACCATAAAGAATGTTGCTTCTTTCAGTCACTCAAAGGGACAAGTTTGGGTTAAGTTTGTTTTTGCTTCTTAAATAAACAGTTACACAACTTGTTTGGTACAAGTGCCAGTGAGTCTAACTGTGGTTAGATTTGCTATCCCAGAGCAATAAATCTGTATTACAACTATAGTTCCCACCAGCTGTTAAAGGGACATTATACACTTATTTTTTCTTTGCATAAATGTTTTGTAGATGATCTATTTATATAGCCCATAAAGTTTTTTTTTTTAAATAGTTTTTCTTATTTTTAAATAACATTGCTCTGATTTTCAGACTCCTAACCAAGCCTCAAAGTTTTATGAGAATACCGTGAGCTACCTTCTCCAGCTTGCTCCTGTTTGTGTAAAGGGTCTTTTCATATGAAAAAGAAGGGGGAGGGGGGAGTGTCTTGTTTGCCACTTGCAGTGGGCTTTCCAACTGCCTTTTCAACAAAGCTAAACTGAGAGCTTCTAAGTAAGTTTTTAAACAGTTTTATACTGGATTTTTATATCAGTATCTGTGCATCTTATTCTTTATAGTAGTGTCTATTACATGCAGTTATATGAAAATGAGTGTATACTGTCCCTTTAAAGGGATATGAAACTCAAATGTTTTTCTTTCATGATTCAGATAGATCATATAACTTCTATGATTTAATTTGCTTCATTCTCTTGGTATCCTTTGTTGACTGATCAGCAAAGCACACTGGGAGCTAGCTGAACACATCAGGCGAGCCAATGCCAAAAGAAATATATGGCAGCCACCAATCAGCAGCTAGCTCCCAGTAGTGCAACGCTGCTCATGAGCCTACCAAGGCAATCCTTAAAACAAAGAATAGCAAAAGAACAGAGCAAATTAGATAATAGAGGTGAATTGGAAAGTTGTTTAAAATCATATGGTCTATTTGAATCTTTACTGTCACTTTAAAACGGTTTCACATATTAAAGGCTTTTTAATGTGCCAGATTACAAGTGTTGTGCTAATTTTTTCTGTTGCTTGCACGATAACTGCACTCGTTACATTTGGACACAGAGAGAGAGAGAGACAGAGAGAGAGAGACAGAGAGAGAGAGACAGAGAGAGAGAGACAGAGAGAGAGAGAGAGAGAGAGAGAGAGAGAGAAAAGAGACAGGAGAAGAGAGAGGAGAGAAAACAATTTATGCCTACCTGATGAATTTCTTTCTTTCTTTCTTGACACGGTGAGTCCATGGATCATCATTAATTACTGTTGGGAATATCACTCCAGGCCAGCAGGAGGAGGCAAAGAGCACCACAGCTGTTAAATATCACTTCCCTTCCCACAACCCCCAGTCATTCAACCGAAGGAAAGGAGAGAAAGGAAATAACACAAGGTGCAGAGGTGCCTGAGGTTTATATATATAAAAAAACATGTCTGACAAAAATAGGGAGGGCCGTGGACTCACCGTGTCAAGAAATAAATACATTTATCAGGTAAGCATAAATTTTGTTTTCTTTCTAATGACACGGTGAGTCCACGGATCATCATTAATTACTGTTGGGAATCAAAACCCAAGCTAGAGGACACAGATGATACGGGAGGGCAAGACAGGTAACCTAAAAACAGAAGGTACCACTGCTTGCAGAACCTTTCTCCCAAAAGAACCTCATTCGAAGGAAAAAACATTGAATTTGAAGAATTTGCAAAAAAGATCAAATCGCCGCCTGACAAATCTGTTCTACAGAGGCCTTTTTCTTGAAGGCCCAAGAGGAAGACACCGCTCTAGTGGAGTGAGCTGTAATTCCCCCAGGAGGCTGCTGTCCAGCAGTCACAGAAAAACCTATGAACACACTTCTCAATCAGAGAGAAAGAAGTGACAGAAGCTTTCTGGCCTATACGCTTACCAGGAAAACAACAAACAATGCAAAAGACTGACAAAGTCCTTTGAGATCTGAAGAAAAATGTAAGGCCCTGCACAACCTCTAAGTTGTGCAACAGACTATCATTATGAAAAGAAGGACCAGGACAGAGAGAACTGAAAAGATAAGAACACAAAGCACTTTATTAGTGCACACAATCTATTGCACTTACAAGAGATAAAATGATTAAATGCTTTATTAAAAATTCTCGGTATACTTCTTAACCTAAATTCAGCTCCACATGAATCAGAAGGTAGCGACCTCTGCTCCTCTTGTGTCTCTGTATACCAGTAGTTCAATCCATAAAATCATATTAAAAACGTTTTAAAACACGTATTAAATCAGTTAAAATTCTCTTTTTAAGTGCAGAGCGATGTAGTTACAGGTAGACCATCCTGTCTACGCGTTTCGTTTGTCCTCTGCAAACTTTGTCAAGACAATGGATGTTTGATGGACAGAGAGAAGGAACAACAATTCCCTGATTAATTTTCTGTCCGAAAACACCCTAGAAGGAAAAACAAACTTGGTACGAAGAACTGCGATATCTGCCTGAAATACGATATAAGGAGAATCACACTGCAAAACTGAGAGTTCAGAACCCTCCGAACATAAGAAACAGCAGAAAGAAACAAAACTTTCCAAGATAACAACATAATCTATGGAATGCATACGCTCAAAAGTAGCCTGTTGAAAAACCTTAAGAACAAGGTTAAAGCTCCAAAGAGGAGCAACTGACTTAAACACAGACCTGATTCTGACCAGGCCTGATAAAAGGACAGTACACCCGGCACGTCCGCCAGACGCATTGGCAGCAGAATTAATAGAGTAGCTTGAGGGTACTAACAGATAACCCATTTTCAAGGCCTTCCTGGAAAAAGAAAAGACCATTGGGATCCTGCCATACCTTATAGTAAATCAATCTAGGATAGACTACGAGTCCAAATCATGGACCAAATGATCGATTTGGGAGCCCACGCTTACTTAAAATGAAGCGTTCAATCTCCAAGCGGACAGCTTCCGAGAAACGATATTTAGATGAAGTTTCCACAGAGGTAGCAAAGATATCTCTACTGAATCTGTCTACCAAATACTGTGAGGCCAGGCAGAAGCAATTATAAAAACCCATGTTCTCTCCTACTTGATCCGAACGATGAATCGCGAAAGGAGAACAAACAAAGAAAAAGGATATGCCAACCTGAAGTTCCAAGGAACTGCCAGAGTAACTATTAGAAAGTAATGAGGATCACCTGACCTCGAAACAAACCTGGTTACTTGATGTTCTGACGAGACGCCATCAACACCAATTCTGGTAAGTCCCAATAGGATGTTCACCTGGAGAACACTTCCGGATGGAGTTCCCATTTCCCGGGAAAGGAAGGAAGTCTGCTCAGAAGTCTGCTTCCCAGTTGCCCACTCTAGAATAGTGGATGGCAAAGAGACAATAATTGTGAGCACCCGTCCACAGAAAAAATCTGAAACACTTCCTTCGTGGCTAAAGAACCCAGAGATCCTCCCTGGAGGTTGATGTAAGCCACAATACTATGTTGTCTGACTAGAAACCGATAAAACAAGTTAAAGACAACTGAGGCCAAACCAACAGAGCATTGAAAATCGCTCTTAACTCCAAATGATAAATGAGAAAGCAGACTTCTCCCAGGATCAAGTCCCTGTGCCTTCAACGAGTCCCAGACTCCTCCCCAGCCCAGCAGGCTGGTGTCTGCAGTCACAAACACCCAGGAAGGTCTCCGAAACATGTGTCCTGAGACCGAGGCTCCTGAGAAAACCACCGCAGGAAAAATACTCTTGTCGATCGATCAGACCTATTCTGTGAGACAATCCTGATAATCCCCATTCCACTGTCTGAGCATGCACAACTGCAGAGCTCTCAACAAAATCGTGTCCACCATCAGACCAATTACCTCCATACACTGAGCCACTGAAGCCGAATAGTAGACTGAAGCGAGAGACAAGAGGAAGGATCTTGGCCTTTCTGACCTCTGTCAGAAAGAATTTCATTGATAGGGAAACAATTATAGTCCTTAAGCAGACTACCCTTGAAGCTGGAACAAGGGAGCTCTTTCCCAGCTCCACTTCCAATCATGGAGCGAAGACGGGCAACAAAAACCTCCCAATGAGATTTTGCTTGTAGAAAGATGGCGCCTGAACCAATAAGTCATCCAGGCAGGATGCCACTGCAATCCCGGTACCAAATTGCGGCCCATAAACCCTTGAGAAACTCGGGGAACCATGACAAAACCAATGTTGAACCACAGACTGAAAAAGTTTGATCCTTTCGAAAGGGAACCTGAGGGTACGCTTCCTTTAGATCTAAGGTCGTTATAAACTGACCCTCTTGCACCAAGGAAGAATGGAGCAAACAGTCTCCATTTTGAAGGATGGAATTCTGAGAAAAATGTTTAAATATTTCTGGTCCAAATTAAGACGTGAAATTCCCTCCTTTTTGGAACCATAAATAGAATGGAAAAGAAAACCAAACCCTGTTCCTAAACTGGAACTGGAACAATCACTCCCATGGAGGATGATTCTGAATACATGTCAAGAACGCTTCACTTCTTATCTGGTTCTACAGATAATCTAGAGAGGTGGAACATGCACCTGGGAGGAAGAAGTTGTATTCCAATTCGTAACCCTGAACACTATATCTACAGCCCTTTATAGATCTAGGACATCTAGTATCCATGCATGAGAAAAAAATGAGATAGACTGCCCCCCACAAGATCCGATCCTGGATCGGGGGCAAACCCCACATGCTGAATGAGAGTTAACAGTGGGTTTCTATAATTACTTCCCCCTGATCCATGACTGACTGGTTATCCAAGAGGATATGAACTACTACTGCTTGAAAGACAAGGGGAAGAACTCTTTGAAGAAACGAAAAGTAGCAACAGAAGATTGGCCTAATAATCCTTATGAGGAATTAGACAAGGCATCACACCAAAAGATGCCACACTTGTCCATAAAGGCCTCCATCCTTAAAAGAGCATCTATCTTAACCTGAATAGCAAATGCCCCTATTACTTTAAAGGGACAGTCAAGTAAAAAAAAACTTTCATGATTTAAATAGGGCATGTGATTTTAAACAACTTTCCAATTTACTTTTATTACCAATTTTGCTTTGTTCTCTTGGCATTCTTAGTTGAAAGCTAAATCTAGGAGGTATATATGCTAATTTCTTAGACCTTGAAGGCCACCTCTAATCTGAATGCATTTTGAGTTTTTCACCACTAGAGGGCGTTAGTTCATGTGTTTCATATAGATAACATTGAGCTCAGGCATGTGACGCTCCTAAGAGCAAGCACTGATTGGCTAAAAATGCAAGTCTGTCAAAAGAACTGAAATAAGGGGGCAGTTTGCAGAGCCATAGATACAAGGTAATCACAGAGGTAAAAAGTATATTATTATAACTGTGTTGGTTATGCAAAATTGGGGAATGGGTAATAAAGGGATTATCTACCTTTTTAAAACACAAAAATTCTGGTGTTTACTGTCCCTTTAAGTACCATGCGTCATGATATTTAAAGGAGACAGCTTATTACAGACAGAAGATGGGAAAAAAGGATTCCTTGACTTTTCCCATACCTGAGAAAATCCCCCTAGCCCGTCAAGAACAGGATAATTTTTACAGATGAATCCTAGTATGAATAAAATTAACTAGATTCTTGTGGATTGACAACGACAAGAGAATCGAAGTCTACCTTTTCCCATACCTGAGAAAATCCCCCTAGCCCGTCAAGAACAGGATAATTTTTACAGATGAATCCTAGTATGAATAAAATTAACTAGATTCTTGTGGATTGACAACGACAAGAGAATCGAAGTCTACCAGGTAGCCAAACCTTCCTAAATAATACCCAAAGATGCACAGGCTTGAATCTGAAGAGAACTTCTTCAGTACCAGATGAAGGAACTATACTGTCCAAATCAGAGGTTTAACCCTCAGATGCTACCGACTATCCTCCTCTATCAACCTATAAGGAAAGCAGTCTGTGTAGCAGCAAGCGGAGCAGAACCTTTACTGTCTGATTCAATAAATTTCCTCTTGCGATTTGCCACAGATAATGCCACAGATACCAGAAGTCACCTGGGCAGACATTCTACAAGCAAAAAAACATAATTTATGTAAGAACTTACCTGATAAATTCATTTCTTTCATATTAGCAAGAGTCCATGAGCTAGTGACGTATGGGATATACAATCCTACCAGGAGGGGCAAAGTTTCCCAAACCTTAAAATGCCTATAAATACACCCCTCACCACACCCACAATTCAGTTTAACGAATAGCCAAGAAGTGGGGTGATAAGAAAAAAGTGTGAAAGCATATAAAATAAGGAATTGGAATAATTGTGCTTTATACAAAAAAATCATAACCACCACAAAAAAGGGCGGGCCTCATGGACTCTTGCTAATATGAAAGAAATGAATTTATCAGGTAAGTTCTTACATAAATTATGTTTTCTTTCATGTAATTAGCAAGAGTCCATGAGCTAGTGACGTATGGGATAATGACTACCCAAGATGTGGATCTTTCCACACAAGAGTCACTAGAGAGGGAGGGATAAAATAAAGACAGCCAATTCCTGCTGAAAATAATCCACACCCAGAATAAAATTTTAATGAAAAAACATAAGCAGAAGATTCAAACTGAAACCACTGCCTGAAGTACGTTTCTACCAAAAACTGCTTCAGAAGAAGAAAACACATCAAAATGGTAGAATTTAGTAAAAGTATGCAAAGAGGACCAAGTTGCTGTTTTGCAAATCTGATCAACCGAAGCTTCATTCTTAAACGCCCAGGAAGTAGAAACTGACCTAGTAGAATGAGCTGTAATCCTTTGAGGCGGAGTGTTACCCGACTCAACATAGGCATGATGAAATAAAGATTTCAACCAAGATGCCAAAGAAATGGCAGAAGCTTTCTGGTCTTTTCTAGAACCGGAAAAGATGACAAATAGACTAGAAGTCTTTCGGAAAGACTTAGTAGCTTCAACATAATAATACAAAGCTCTAACAGCATCCAAAAAATGCAAAGATTTCTCCTTAGAATTCATAGGATTAGGACATAATGAAGGAACCACAATTTCTCTACTAATGTTGTTAGAATTCACAACCTTAGGTAAAAAATTCAAAAGAAGTTCGCAGCACCGCCTTATCCTGATGCAAAATCAGAAAAGGAGACTCACAAAAAAGAGTAGATAATTCAGAGATTCTTCTGGCAGAAGAGATGGCCAAAAGAAACAAAACTTTCCAAGAAAGTAATATAACGACCAAAGAATGCATGGGTTCAAAAGGAGAAGCTTGAAGAGCCCCCAGAACCAAATTCAAACTCCAAAGAGGAGAAATTGACTTAATGACAGGTTTTATACGAACCAAAGCTTGTACAAAACAATGAATATCAGGAAGATTAGCAATCCTTCTATGAAAAAGAACAGAAAGAGCAGAGATTTGTCTTTCAAGAAACTTGCGGACAAACCTTTATCTAAACCATCCTGAAGAAATATAAGTCTTCCAGACTCTATAATATATCTCTCTAGATACAGATTTATGAGCCTGTCACATAGTATCAATCACAGAGTCAGAGAAACCTCTTTGACCAAGAATCAAGCGTTCAAACTCCACACCTTAAAATTAAGGTTTTGAGATCCTGATGGAAAAAAGAACCTTGAGACAGAAAGACTGATCTTAACGGAAGAGTCCACAGCTGGCAAGAGGCCATCCGGACAAGATCCGCATACCAAAACCTGTGAGGCCATGCTGGAGCTACCAGCAGGACAAACGAGCATTCCTTTAGAATATTAAGAATACCCTTGGAAGAAGAACTAGAGGCGGAAAGATATAGGCAGGATGACACTTGTAAGGAAGAGATAATGCATCCACTGCCTCCGCCCGAGGATCCCTGGATCCGGACAGATACCAGGGAAGTTTCTTGTTTAGATGAGAAGCCATCAGATCTATTTCTGAGAGTTCCCACATTTGAACAATCTGAGGAAATACCTCTGGGTGAAGACCATTCGCCCAGGTGCAACGTTTGGCGACTGAGATAATCCGCTTCCCAATTGTCCATACCTGGGATATGAACCGCAGAGATTAGACAGGAGCTGGATTCCGCCCAAACCAAAATTCGAGATACTTCTTTCATAGCCAGAGGACTGTGAGTCCCTCCTTGATGATTGATGTATGCCACAGTTGTGACATTGTCTATCTGAAAACAAATGAACAACTCTCTCTTCAGAAGAGGCCAAGACTGAAGAGCTCTGAAATTGCACGGAGTTCCAAATATTGATCGGAAATCTCACCTCCTGAGATTCCCAAACCCCTTGTGCCGTCAGATACCCCCACACAGCTCCCCAACCTGTAAGACTTGCATCTGTTGAGATTATAGTCCAGGTCGGAAGAACAAAGAAGCCCCCTGAACTAAACGATGGTGATCTGCCCACCATGTCAGAGAGTGTCGTATAATCGGTTTAAAGATATTAATTGAGATATCTTTGAGTAATCCCTGCACCATTGGTTCAGCATACAGAGCTGAAGAGGTCGCATGTGAAAACGAGCAAAGGAGATCGCATTTGATGCGGCAGTCCTAAGACCTAAAATTTCCATGCATAAGGCTACCAAAGGGAATGATTGTGACTGAAGGTTTTGACAAGCTGATATCAATGTTAAACTTCTCTTGTCTGACAAGGACAGAGTCATAGACACTGAATCTATTCTAGAAACCTAAAAAGGTTACACTTGTCTGAGGAATCAATGAACTGATTGGTAAATTGATCCTCCAACCATGAACTTGAAGAAACAACACAAGTCGATTCGTATGAGATTCTTCGAAAATGAGAAGACTGAGCAAGTACCCAGATATTGTCCAATAAGGAAATACCAAAAAACCCTGTTCTCTGATTACAGAAAGAAGGGCACCGAGAACCTTTGAAAAAAATTCTTGGAACTGAGGCTAGGCCAAACGGTAGAGCCACAAAACTGGTAATGCTTGTCTAAAAAGAGAATCTCAGACACAAAAAGTGATCTGGATGAATCGGAATATGTAGATACACATCCTGTAAATCTATTGTAAACATATAATGCCCTTGCTAAACAAAAGGCAGGACAGTCCTACAGTAACCATCTTGAATGTTGGTATCCTTACATAACGATTCAATATTGATAGATCCGAAACTGGTCTGAAGGAATTGACCTTCTTTAGTACAATGAAGAGATAAAATAAAACCCCAGCCCCTGTTCCAGAACTGGAACTGGCATAATTACTCCAGCCAACTCTAAATCTGAAACATATTTCAGAAATGCTGAGCCTTTGCTGTGTTAACTGGGACACGGGAAAGAAAAAAATCTCTTAGCAGGAGGCCTTAACTGAAGCCAATTCTGTACCTTTCTGAAACAATGTTCTGAAACCAGAAATTGAGAACGGAATTGATCAAAATTTCTTTGAAGAAAACGTAATCTGCCTCATACCAGCTGAGCTGGAATAAGGTCCGCACCTTCATGGGTACTTAGGAGCTGGCTATAGGTTTTCTAAAAGGCTTGGATATATTCCAAACTGGAAATAGTTTCCAAACTGAATACCGCTCCTGAGAATGAAGGATCAGGCTTTTGTTCCTTATTGTGAGGAAAGGAACGAAATGATCATTAGACCTAAATTTACCTTAGATTTTTTATCCTTTGGTAAAAAAGTTCCCTTCCTTCCAGAAACAGTTGAAATAATAATTTATTACCCTGGAAAGAAAGGGAAAGCAAAGTTGACTTAGAAGACATATCAGTATTCCAAGTTTAATCCATAAAGCTGTTCTAGCTAAAATAGCTAGAGACATATACCTGACATCAACTCTAATGATATCAAAAGATGGTATCACCAATAAAATTATTAGCATGTTATAGAATAATAATAATGCTATAAAATTATGATCTGTTACTTGTTGCGCTAAAGCTTCTAACCAAAAAGTTGAAGCTGCAGCAACATCCGCTAAAAATATAGCAAGTCTAAGAAGATTACCTGAACATAAGTAAGCTTTTCTTAGAAAGGATTCAATTTTTCCTATCTAAAGGATCCTTAAATGAATTACTATCTGCCGTAGGAATAGTAGCACATTTAGCAGGAGTAGAGACAGCCCCATAACCTTAGGGATTTTGTCCCAAAACTCTAATCTGTCAGATGGCACAGGATATAATTGCTTAAACGTTTAGAAGGAGTAAAAGAATTACCCAAATTATTCCATTCCCTGGAAATTAGTTCAGAAATAGCATCAGGGAGATTAAACACTTCTGGAATAACTACAGGAGATTTAAAAACCTTATTTAAACGTTTAGATTTAGAATCAAGAGGACCAGAATCCTCTATTTCTAATGCAATTAATAATTCTTTAAATAAAGAACGAATAAATTCCATCTTGAACAAATACAAAGATTTATCAGCATCAACCTCTGAGACAGAAACCTCTGAACCAGAAGAACCATTATCAGTATCAGAAGGATGATGTTCATTTAAAAATTCATCTGAAAAAAGAGAAGTTTTAAAAGACTTTTATGTAAACTAGAAGGAGAAATAACAGACATAGCCTTCTTAATGGATTTAAAAAATAAAATCTCTTATGTTTATCAGGAACACTCTGAAAATTAGATGTTGACGGAACAGCAACAGGTAATGTAACAGTACTAAAGGAAATTTTATCTGCATTAATAAGTTTGTCATGACATGCAATACAAACAACAGCTGGAGAAACAGATACCAAAAATTATAGCAGATACACTTAGCTTGGTAGCTCCAGCAGTAGACAGCGATTTTCCTGTAGTATCTTCTGACTCAGATGCAACGTGAGACATCTTGCAATATGTAAGAGAAAAAACAACATATAAAGCAAAATTGATCAAATTCCTTAAATGACAGTTTCAGGAATGGGAAAAAATGCCAAAGAACAAGCTTCTAGCAACCAGAAGCACTGAAAAAATAAGACTTAAATAATGTGGAGACAAAAGCGACGCCCTTATTTTTTAGCGCCAAATAAGACGCCCACATTATTTGGCGCCTAAATGCTTTTGGCGCCAAAAATGACGCCACATCCGGAACGCCGACATTTTTGGCGCAAAATAACGTCAAAAAATGACGCAACTTCCGGCGACACGTATGACGCCGGAAACGGAAAAGAATTTTTGCGCCAAAAAAGTCTGCGCCAAGAATGACGCAATAAAATGAAGCATTTTCAGCCCCCGCGAGCATAACAGCCCACAGGAAAAAAAAGAGTCAAATTTTTGAAGGTAAGAAAAAAATGATTAATTCAAATGCATTATCCCAAATATGAAACTGACTGTCTGAAAATAAGGAAAGTTGAACATTCTGAGTCAAGGCAAATAAATGTTTGAATACATATATTTAGAACTTTATAAACAAAGTGCCCAACCATAGCTTAGAGTGTCACAGAAAATAAGATTTACTTACCCCAGGACACTCATCTACATGTTTGTAGAAAGCCAAACCAGTACTGAAACGAGAATCAGCAGAGGTAATGGTATATATAAGAGTATATCGTCGATCTGAAAAGGGAGGTAAGAGATGAATCTCTACGACCGATAACAGAGAACCTATGAAATAGACCCCGTAGGAGATCACTGCATTCAAATAGGCAATACTCTCCTCACATCCCTCTGACATTCACTGCACGCTGAGAGGAAAACCGGGCTCCAACTTGCTGCGGAGCGCATATCAACGTAGAATCTAGCACAAACTTACTTCACCACCTCCATCGGAGGCAAAGTTTGTAAAACTGAATTGTGGGTGTGGTGAGGGGTGTATTTATAGGCATTTTAAGGTTTGGGAAACTTTGCCCCTCCTGGTAGGAATGTATATCCCATACGTCACTAGCTCATGGACTCTTGCTAATTACATGAAAGAAAACTCCTCTAGGAGCTTGAGAGGAACTGCAGGGCACAGCATGAGACGCCAAAAAAGGTTTGGGACGTTAAAGGAGAAGCTGTGGCATAGCCTAAACAGCATCTTCCAGGGAGACAAGAGGCTAAAAATAAATTCTTGGAATTTCAATTTTAAAAATATATAAAATATTTTAAAATGATACTGTCACTTTAAGATTAAAGACACTTGTCTAAAAATAATCTAATATATTTAGGAACAGACCTCTGTTCCATTCCTTGTTAAAAGAAATTATTCACTTGATTAAGATAATGATTCCTAAAGAAAGGGAAATCTAACATAAGCCACAAAAATGCATGTGGAACCTATGCAACATAGACACTCCAATAGTAAGCAGGATGACATTTTATTTACAAAAATTGGAAATGAAAACATGCATATACCACAAACCTAGATAAAATGATATCAAAATTCCTAAACATAAAGTTTAATAACCCACAGTAAGGAACATCCGTTAGAGTAAATACAGAGGAAGAGCCTGAGTTGCGATGACTCTGTTACCCAGTACTATTGTGTCCCAAAACGCATCTCTCTCCTAATCCTCAAAGACGTTAGAATGGAAACGCTGCTCCGCTCTCGGACTGAGAACGAGGCGGAGCCATTGATACTGAAAAACACATTACAAGATGGCGCGTCTCTGTGCTTGAAGAGAAGGATGCGGGAACAAGAAGACAGCATGGAGGTGAAGCGCGCAAACATGCTTCCTCCTGCCGCACCACTAAGTTACAATACAAAATTATACATATATAGCCAAAGAGAATTACATAGAGCATCGCTCGGCAATAGCAAAAATTCCAAACAGATTGTATACTGCACTCGTACAATGTGTGCCCTCTAAGACACTCTCACAGTTAATCAGCCCCTTAGAAATGGCGCCATACGTGCTTACTGCTCTGACCTAGCTCAGAAACTAAAAACAGAGGCTGTCCCAAACAGATAAATACAGCAATTAGATCTGAGCCCCAAGGTGGTTAACCCCTTCCTTACTAAAAAAAGGAGATTAACCCCTAAGTCTCCAAGTCTCATGACAAAGTGCCTGCCCACTGCCCTAAACATCCATAAGGATTTGTCCCACTAAAGGCAGAGGGTCCTTAACTCCTTCAGCGCCAGCCTTCTAGCCCTAGAAGAACAAAATGGCCCTTGCCTGCATTTTAGCTGTCCAGCAGTCAGAGACCTGTGTAAAAAGAAAGAAAGAGTAAGCTTACTCAGGCTTTCTATACCAGGGCAGCAACATGTTAGGAAAACGCAGCAAAGCCCACTTTACAAGTTCCTAACTGCTTTAAAGCCACCACAGTCCTGTTGGAGACTACGTGGAGTACAGCTATACCCAAAATGTGATGGAAGGCCAGAGCAATCTTGCCCAGACTTCAAAATAAAAAAAATCTTGATAGAAGAATCTTAATCAGGACACCTCATTAATTCACCTCTTCCTTGTACTAGAGGCAAAGAGAATGACTGGGGGTTGTGGGAAGGGACGTGATATTTAACAACTCTGCTGTGGGGCTCTTTGCCTCCTCCTGCTGGCCAAGAGTGATATTCCCAACAGTAATTAATGATGATCCGTGGACTCACCGTGTCATTAGAAAGAAAGTGAGGATAGAAGAGAGTGAGAGAGAGAAATAGAAAGAAAGAAAGAAAAAGAGAGAGAAAGAGAGAGAAAGAGAGAGAGAGAGAGAGAGAGAGAGGAGAGAGAAAGAGATGAGAGAGAGGAGAGAGAAAGAGATGAGAGAGAGGAGAGAGAGAGATGAGAGAGAAAGAGAGAGAAAGAAAGAGAGAGAAAGAAAGAGAGAGAAAGACACAGAGAGAGAGAGAGAAAGAAAGAGAGAGAGGAGAGAGAGGGAGGAGAGAGAGGGAGGGGGAGGAGAGAGAGGGAGGGGGAGAGAGAGAGAGACGGGGAGAGAGAGAGAGACGGGGAGAGAGAGAGAGAGAGAGAGAGGAGAGAGAGAATAGAGAAATATTGTTTAAAAAATACAATGAACATTGGAAAATAAAGTATTTCTATTAAAAACACATTCAAATGGAATAAAATGATATTGCATGTTTTAAAGTATTTAAATGGAAAGGGCTCAAACGTGTATATATGTCGATATTTGCATATAAATATTTGTTTATATGTGTATATATGTATGTATGCACTTACATAATTACACATATAAACACATAATACATATGGATATATATATATATATATATATATATATATATATATATATATATATATATATATATATATATATATACATACATACACACAGGTAGCCCTCAGTTTACGCCGGGGTTAGGTTCCAGAAGGAATGGTTGTAAATCGAAACAGTTGTAAATTGAAACCCAGTTTATAATGTAAGTCAATGGGAAGTGATGGGGTTAGGTTCCAGGCCCCTCTCAAAATTTTCATAAGTAACACCTAATACATTATTTTTAAAGCTTTGAAATTAAGACTTTAAATGCTAAACAGCATTATAAACCTAATAAAATAATCACACAATACAGAATATATAATTAAACTAAGTTAAATGAACAAAAACATTTGCTACACAGCATTATAAACCTAATAAAATAATCACACAACACAGACTTCACTTGCATTTTTCAGCAAACAGTTATTTCTATGCATTCCAATCTGGACTGATTTACAGACAGGAAGATCTTGTTCCTTTGAAATCTGCTCGATAGCTCAGATCTGGTTAAACTGATTAATTTCAGCTTGCTTGGCTTTGCTGCAACACAGACGGACAGCTCCACCTACTGGCTATTTTAATAAATGCACTGCTTCTCAATGCTTTTCAATAGCAGTCACATGACTGGAAAAAAAGGTTGTTATTCTGAAACGGTGTAAATTGAACCGTTGTAAAACGAGGGCCACCTGTATATATATACATACATGCATATATAGAACAAGAAAAAAGTTCCCCTTTGTGGTAAACCCAAGGTGAGGTAAGATGCAGACTTGTAGAAGGCACATAAGTAACTGATAAGGAGTATAAGTAAAACGCATACCTTTAAAGAAAGCGTTTAAAACAATTACAGCAGTTGAAAACATGGTACTATCGGAGGGTGACGTCATCTGACACTTTTCCCGCACTTGTGGCGCTTTGTCAAAGATAATTGTGCAGGTGAGGGGTGCCTTCTTATACGCTAAGGATTTGACATTAGGAATCGCCTCTACACATTATACATATCTCCTCTATTTACATGTTAACAGTGTTAGTTATACATGAATACAAAATAACAAATTTAAAAACACTAGATATCTTGCTAAAAATCTGACTAGCATTTTATGATTGTATAAATATACTGGAATTGATACGCAAACAGATGGAAACTAGGTAGCTGAAGGACGCAGACAGTGAATATAGTAGTAGTATGTAATAATACCAATGGCTTCAGTTATATACTGATGATATATTGCCGGATATATTACTAGCTATATAGAAACTCTTAAAAGAGTACAAGTCAACTTTGTTTACATCAGTCCAGTTACCAACTAATACTTTAAAGTTTAGTTACTATAAACATTTACGCTATAGTTAGTCTGATGCTAGCAAGGTAAGTACATAAATAAAAATCCTGATCTAACAGAATGGTGAACTAGCTAAAGTATAAATTTATATGCTTACAGTTTTATGCATTTTATATTATATATCGCAACCCCGAGGAGATAATAATTCCTCTTAGATATTATTAGAAACAAAATGTAACTTAATATAAGGATAAATGAAATAACTCTAAGCTAAGGGAATATGCTTAAGAATACTAGATCCCAACTACATATTGACAACTGGATTGATAGTATGTATATACTCCACTAGAGGTACAGGCAGAAATTGCATTTCTTAAAAATAAAGTTATATATATATATATATAATTATTCAATTTCGCATGTTGAGTTCAGCAGTCATTCCAGCTCCGGGAGAGACGCCTAAGCAACCCCTGGTAAGAGCAAGAGATTTCACTCTTCCTTCCTGTGCACTATCTTTGTGCTTATATTTACATGCATATATATATATATATATATATATATATATACAGGTGGCCCTCGTTTTACAACGGTTCAATTTACACCGTTTCAGAATAACAACCTTTTTTTCCAGTCATGTGACTGCTATTGAAAAGCATTGAGAAGCAGTTCATTTATTAAAATAGCCAGTAGGTGGAGCTGTCCGCTTGTGTTGCAGCAAAGTCAAGCAAGCTGAAATTAATCAGTTTAACCAGACCTGAGCTATCGAGCAGATTTCACAGGAACAAGATCTTCCTGTCTATAACTCAGTCCAGATTGGAATGCATAGAAAGAACTGTTTGCAGAAAAATGCAAGTGAAGTCTGTGTTGTGTGATTATTTTATTAGGTTTATAATGCTGTTTAGCATTTAAAGTCTTCATTTCAAAGCTTTTAAAATAATGTATTAGGTGTTACTTATGACAATTTTGAGAGGGGCCTGGAACCTATCTCCCTCACTTCCCATTGACTTACATTATAAACTGGGTTTCAATTTACAATGGTTTCGATTTACAACCATTCCTTCTGGAACCTAACCCCGGCGTAAACTGAGGGCTACCTGTATATATATATATATATATATATATATATATATATATATATATATATATATATATATATATATATATATATATATATATATATATAAATAGACACATATATATATATATACACACACACACGTGTCATCTTATAAATGTATAGTTACTTTAAAGCCTTATAAAACATTTATATGTTTCTGTTTATCAGAAAGTGTATGAGTGTAATAGTTTATTTTAATATGTTTTGAATGTGTTTTGTGAAAAAAAAAAATGTAATCCTTACAGTTGATGCTATGGGGCCGATTTATGAAAATGCGAGTGGACATGATACGAAGTAGCGTATCATGTCAGTCGCATATCGATAAATGCCGACATTGTGCAATGCCGCCCCCTGCAAGTTAGCCGCTAGCAGGGGGTGTCAATCAGCCCGATCATATAGGATCGGGCGGATTGAAGTCCGCAGCCTCAGAGCAGGCAGACAAGTTATGGAGCAGCGGTCTTTAGATCGCTGCTTCACAACTGCCGTTTCCGGTGAGCCTGAAGGCTCGTTCAGAGCTTGATAATTTGGCCCCCATGTGTGAAGTTGCGCTAAATTCTTCAAGTGCAGTTTCTAATTTCGCTCGAGCACAACTGTTTGCTTTCAATTTGTAATATAAGCACTAGTTAGCGGGGTCACAATATTGCTTATCGTGTTCCGCGCTAACATTAGCGTGCCACTTGTAATCTAGCCCAATATTGGTTATTGTACTTGTACCAATTATGTTGACCCTAGTGTAGTTTAGCAGTATTGGAGCCTCATATGCCCACGTATAATAAGAGGTATTGATGCATCTACGTGAATTTTCTGTCTTTCATCTGATCTAGACATGTAATAAGCAGTGCATTTTAGTTATATACTGTATATATATGTATTAATATATAAAAATATGATTGAGGCCATTAATACATTTTCTAAAATATAATATATGTATTCATGAGACATGTGTGGTTCTATTGTTGTTTAACACTAATTTCAGGGTTTATGCAAACTAATATTAGGTACTAAGACAAAGGCTCTCTGCTCATGAAGAGGTATGAAGTCCATGACGGGATATTCTATATAAAGTTTTTATACTGTGAGCTGTGTATCTCACTAAAGGGGAATGTATGCCATGGTGAGAAATATACAAACAGGGAACTGCTCTAGAAAGTAAGAATTTTCAAAGCATATTTAAATGTACGCTGTTAAAACCGGAATCATATTATACATAACAAATAGTATAAATAGTACACATTTAAATAGCTGTTAACCTGCTGATAATTTACATTTTCCCATAGAACCCGTCAAACTTCACAGGAAAAAAAAAAACACTTATTCAGTTTTAATGGTTAAACTTATACTTAAAGAGACATTAAATACAATAAAACTGCATAACCAACAAATGCATAATAAAAAGACAATAAAAAGCACTTAGTCTGAAATTCACATTTAGATAATGGAAGTGAATGGGAAAGTTGTTTAAAATGTCACTCTCTAGCTGAATCATGAAAGTTTAAGTTTTGACGTTCGTGTTCCTTTAAGGTACACAGAAATTTACAAAAACCATACTGAAATTGTAAGCAAGATGTCAAAATATGAAGGATTCCTTATATTTCTAGTGTGAAATGAGTGTAGAAGCTAAGGGGAGTTCCTTGGTATGATTTAAGATTCTTACGTTACGTTATTACTGTTGGTCTTGCCGTTTCATTTCACCAACTGTAAGCTGGCGAGTTTCTTTCAAAATACTCATTGTGCTTGTTAAAGAGAAGGAAAAGACATGTATGTGAAACTAGAAACAAATACAAATCAAATTATGCTATTATTAGCATACTTTTACTTGCATGTGCTTCAGAATACCTACTACTATCAGTGCCCGGTGCTGGCGCTCCATGTCACATTCAATTTCTCATGTGAGATTCTCTAGAGCAGTGATTTTTAACCTTTTTTTTGCCGTGGCACACTTTTTTACATTAAAAAATCCTGTGGCACACCACCATCCCAAAATTTAAAAAAAATCACACGTAGCCTAATACAGCATATATATATATATATACACATACACACACATACTGTATGTATTGTGCTGTTATGCCATGCCTCCTACAAACTACCCCTGCACTGGGAGTAAAAAACAAGCAAAGTTTAAAAAATATGTCACACTGTTGTCAGTCTGCCGTGGCACACCTGAGGATCTCTCACGGCACACTGGTTGAAAAACACTGCTCTAGAGGGCTTCATTACTTTCCATGAAGGTAAGCTCACAACTCGCCAGGTGATTCCTAATTCAGCCCCTTATCTTAGATCATTCCGTGAGGTCTGCCCATGTGAGGGTCATCTTGACATTTCTCCCTATACAGCGGAATTTTATATCATTAGACCTAAAGTGGTTATCCTAATTCCCCATATATTATTGCTATTCAAGCGAGCAATATATCATCTTGCTAAAAATTTAATAAATTGAAGTAGTTTCTAAATCTAAATTAATTCTATCCAGTCCTTACAACTACTGTCTAGATACCAATCATTATTTATACCATATCATTGGGATTACATCTGCTTGGACATAGTGTCTGCAAGTTTTCAATCAACAAAAACAAAGGTGAAAACATATTTTTAGCCTGATGTATTAAAACAATGAGCCGATGCCACTCTCTTGGACATTAATAAGCATGTATATGTTGTTCAAACTTTAATCAGAAGAAAAATATAGCTGCACATTAATATTTTAGTGACTTGCCATGTGAAGGAGCATGAATGTTTAATTCACACATCACCTCTGTCACTGTGTGTTAGGTATCACACAACTATTCTGCAAAGAAGACAATCAACGCAGCAAGTCTATGCAGCAAACTGAACTTAAGAAATAATATGCAACCTTCAGAGCAGAATCGCTAAATAACTTTAAAAGAAGCTCATTAATGTTTTTGTTTTTTACCTTGGTTTTGCAAGGCAGCCTTCTTTGGCAACTAAGAGGTTAGAAAGTGAGAATTCTAACACTAAAATGGACTATTGTCTCTGAACTTTGTGTGGTAATAAGTGAAACCCCAGCAGTTCCCGTCCTGGAAGGCCCATGATTATTCTAGAAATGGTTGACGATGTCACTGTGAAAAGGGGACATGCTAAGAGACATTCCAATGTGCTAATTATAGAGATTGTACCAGTGACTTTTAAGAGGAAAATACCCTTAAAGGGACAGAGACAGTAAACCTTAAAAATAATGTTATATAATTCTGCACATAGTGCAGAATTATATAACATTATATTAGCCAAGACAGAGCAGGAGCGAGCTGCACTGTGTCTAATGGCGCGGTCGGGCCGGGCTGTGACTATACAGCTGGCCCGATGCGCTCAGTAAAAACAACAGACCCGCTCAGCAGAGCCCAGAGAGCGGGTCTGTAAAACAGCAGTATTTTTACAAAATAAAAATGGAATATTATGATATACAAAGTTTGGCTAATATAATGTTATATAATTCTGCACTATGTGCAGAATTATATAACATTATTTTTAAGGTTTACTGACCCTTTAAAGGACCATTCCAGACAAAATTGAAATGCATATGGGAGCGTTTCAGTTTTGAATTGAAGCATTTTTGTGCCAGCTTAGGGTTTTTAGATAGGGTTTTTATTTGGGGGGGTTGGTTGTGTGGGTGGTGGGTTTTACTGTTGGGGGGTGTTTGTATTTTTCTTTACAGGTAAAATAGCTAATTTCTTTGGGGCAATGTCCTGCAAAAGGCCCTTTTAAGGGCCATTTGTAGTTTATTGTAGGCTAGGGTTTTTTTATTTTGGGGGGACTTTTTTTATTTTGATAGGGCTCTTAGATTAGGTGTAATTCTTTTTTATTTTTGATACTGTGTTGTTTTTTTTTGTAACTTAGTTTTCTGGGGGGGGGGGGGTTGTTGGTAATTTAGTAATTTCTTATTGGAGATTTAAATAATTTGAGTAGGGTTTTTTAATATGTAATATAGTTAGGGTAGGTTAATTAATAGTTTAATATAGTTTAATTTAATTCTACAGGTAAGTTTTAATTTATTATAAGATAGGGATGTTGTAATTTTATTGTAAAGTTAGCGGGTTGTTAGGTTTAGGGGTAAATAGCTTAGTTTAGTTTATGGCGATGTGGGGGGCTTGCGGTTTAGGGGTTAATAGGTTTAGTTAGTGGTAGTGATGTGGGAGGCCAGGGGTTTAGGGGTTAATACTTGTATTTAGTTGCGGTGGGGTCTGGGAGCGTCGGGATAGGGGTTAATAACTTTATTAAAGTTGTGGCGGGGTCCGGGAGCGGCAGGATAGGGGTTAAACATTTTAGTATAGTGGCGGTGTTTAGTGACAGGGTATAAATAAAGTTGGTAAAAAGACGAATAGCAGCGAGATCAATGACTGCTAGTTAACAACAGTCCGCTGCTCATCGCCCCGTACTTAGTGCGAGGCTTTTTGTCGGCTTTTTTTAATAAATATAGAGAAAACTATAATTTTTTACAAAAACACGCCAGATGGGCTAATTAAATGGATCATCTACAAAATATTTATGCAGAGAAAAATCTATTGTACAATGTCCCTTTAAGGAGATAACAACCTGTTATTGCTGTTTTGGCTTAAGTTCTACTTAACAGTCTGCAGAGCAGATGCAAGCACTAACGATACAGCATGTTTGCATATGTCATTTAACTACACCTTTGGCTGAACTCTTTATTTTTGTCCAGAAACTGGTTTTAATAAGCAGTTTGAAAGGTGCTCAGTCTCTGCTAATCTGGCATGAAGTGTGCTATGGTATAGAGGAAAGTAGTGCTGACATGATCTGAGTTATTACTGTCACCTTTATAGATACTACCTGGCAGTCAAACAAGAACTAACAGCTTATGGGCTAAACTGTCATATTTACGTGTATTTTATCAAAATAAAAGGAACCCCCCCCACACACACACACTCTTGGTAAACTAAAGTGATACTTTCCACCCATGACACATACAACATTCAGATTGTATTTGTTTTAGTAACAAATAACACAGTTGCAGAAGACATAAGCTTGAGAATATTTTTTAAGCTATTTTGAGCGGCACATCTGGTCTACTATATTGATTGCCGGAAATAAAGGAACGAGGGAAAAATAGGAAAAGTTTGTTATATCTTTGCAAAACAAATAACACAATTTTCACATCTAATATATACACAAATCTTTCTTTCCTAAATTTAACACACTGCATATTCTGGTAACCTTTACCAAGTAGAGTAGCAACTTTTTTAACCTGACTGGTAAAGTATATTTATATTTTTCCATCCCTATATGTGTATAATTTACTTTTATTAAACAGGAAGACAGTGGTAAACAGTTCAGCCTCATGGAAAGGATTTTTCTGTCTTTTAAAAATGTGTATAGCTACATGTATGTGTATGTCTATGTTTCCGGACTGTTATCCGATGGACATTTGTCCGACTAACATTTGTGTGATGGATAATATTCCGACAGACAAATGGCCGTCGGATAACAGTCCGGCCACAAGATAGATAGATAAGGATAGATACAGATCGAAAGATAGACATACAGACCATGGGACCCATGGTTAAGTTCCTAGAGGTGGTTGTGGCGTTAGAGGCTCTGATTAGAACAGAGCCTCTGGAGCGTATCTGCCCTCGGCCAACGTCGGAACACAATCTCTCAGACATATGTCTGACTGATAAATGTGCTTCGGCATTCTGTCCGTCTGCATTTGGTCCGTGTATGAGTGTATGTATGTGTGTGTGAGTGGGTGTGTGTATGTACATAAGTGTGTGTGAATGTGAGTGAGTGTATGTGTATGTATGTGTGTGTGTGTGAGAGAGAGAGAGTGTATGCATGTACATAAGTGTGTCTGTGTGAGAGTGTATGTGTGTACATATGTGTATGTATATGTGTATGTATGTGTGTGAGTGTATGTATGTACATATGCGTTTCTGTGTGTGTGAGTGTATGTATGAGTGTTAGTGTGTGTGTGAGTGTATGTATGTACATATGTGTGTGTATGGGATTGAGTGTATGTATTTGTGTGTCTCTGTGAATCTATGTATGTATATATATGTGTCTGTGTGTGAGAGTGTATGTACGTACATGTGTGTGTCTGTGTGTGTGTATGTATGTGTCTGTGTGTGAGAGTGTATGTATGTGTGTGTGTGTGAGAGAGTGTTTGTATGTATGTATGTATGTATATGTGTGTGTGAGAGAGTGTATGTATGTATGTATGTGTGTGTGTATAAGTGTATGTATGTGTGTGTGTGTGTGTGCATAAGTGTGTGTGTGTGTGAGTGAGAGAGAGAGAGAGAGAGAGTGTATGTATGTGTGTATGAGTGTATGTATGTGTGTATAGATGTATGCATGTATGTATGTGTATAAGTGGATGTATGCATGTATGTGTGTGTATAAGTGGATGCATGTATGTGTATGAGTGTATGTGTGTGTGTATGAGTGTATGTATGTATGTCTGTGTGTGTGTATAAGTGTGTGTGTGTGTGTGTGTGTGTATGTGTAAGTATGTACAGTGGGTATTGAAAAGAATCACCCCCTTGAAAATAATCACATTTTGTTGCTTTGCAGCCTGAAATAAAGACAGACACGGGCTTTGTTTATCCAGTTGTACTTACTCAGTGCAACTTCTAATATCCAAGTGAAAGATATAACACCAACATGTCAGACAAAAATAAAGACAATTCAAAAACAGAATCACTGAGTTGGAAAAAGGATCACCCCCTTGTGTTAGTATTTTGTTGAACCACCTTTTGCTTTAATTACAGCCTTTAGTCTGTTGGGATATGTCTCTACTAACTTGGCACATCTAGACTGTGAAATATTTGCACACTCTTCTTTGCAGAACTGCTTCAGTTCCGTTACATTTGATGGTGACCCGTTTGTGGACTGCAGTCTTCAAGTTATGCCACAGATATTCATTGGGGTTTAAGTCTGGGCTCTGACTAAGCCATGCAAATACATTCAACCTTTTCTCCTAAAAAAACACTGTATGGTCATTTTTGTTGTGTGCTTTGTGTCATTGTCATGTTGGAAGGTAAACCTTCTTCCCATTGACAACTTCCTGGCAGAGGGCAGCAGATTTTCCTTAATAATTTGATGGCACTTTGCCCCATCCATTATTCCTTCTATCCTGACAAGTGCTCCAGTGCCTTCTGCAGAGAAACACCCGCATAACAGGATATAAACACCTCCATGCTTTACTGTAGGTATGGTGTTATTTGGATGGTGAGCTGTATTGGATTTCCTCCAGACATATCTTTGGTGTTGAGGCCAAATAATTAAATTTTAGTCTCATCTGACCATAACACCTTTTTCCCCATGGCCTCAGAATCTCCTAGGTGTGTTACGGCAAAGCTCAGTCTTGAAGCGTGGCTTTTTTCTTGCAACCCTCCCATACAAGCCACATTTGTGGAGAAGTCGTGATATTGTTGTCACATGCACACAATGACCACGCTAAATTCCTGCAACTGCTTCAGAGTTGCTGTGGGCCTCTTGGTAGCTACTCTGGCCAGTTTCCTCCTGGCTCTTTCATACAGTTTGGAGCGATGTCCTGATCCAGAGAGGGTCTGTGTTGTACCAAATACCTTCCACTTCTTAATAATAGACTTCACTTTGTTTATAGGCATTGATAAAGCCTTTGATATTTTCTTGTATCCATCTCCTGACTTGTGCCTGTCCACAACTTTATCTAGAAAGAGATCTTTTGACAGTCCCTTGCCACCCATAGTTGATTGTTTGCTTCAGTTGCACTACCAGGGATGCCCCAGGAAAGCTCTTTTCATGCTGAGCTAATCAATATGCCCACAGCTGATCACATTTGAAGGTCAAATGGCTTTGTGTGTGCCGTTGAGAAGGTGATTAGTTACACCCGATTGTTGTTGTTTTTTTTATTTAATTTTTTTAAATTACCAATTCACAGTACAGATCATAAAAGGAAAAAAAAATACATATTATCTCATATGATATTTAACAGCACATAAGTCGTTAATCTTACATTATTAGTTTCAACACAATGTTTTACAGAGAAAAAGTTCTAATTTTCATAGAATCCTATAAGGTAAATTTCACTTAGCCATAGTGCTTTCCAGTTACCACAAGTATATACTTAATGTACATGAGTTGGTTATTTAAACCTTTTAACTTCTGGAATACCATATCCTAAGCATGAAAATAAAACCAATGGAAAGAAAAAAAAAATTACATTGTTAATTTCAACACAATCGGCTAGATTACGAGTTTTGCGTTATGAGGGGCTCAGTACTACCTTGCAAGTTATTTCCACCGCTCACCTCCCTATAGCGCTGCTATTACAGGTTTGCAAAAACCCGAGGTTAGCAGGCAATATTGCAGTGTTGAGCTCCATTGTGCTCCATACCACACTCAAATACCAGCGCTGCTTTGAGATGTTTTTACGTGCTTGTGCACAATTTCCCCATAGACATCAATGGGGAGAGCCAGCTAAAAAAAAGCCTAACACCTGCAATAAAGGAGCGCAAAGCTCTGTAACGCAGCCCCATGGAATCCTATAGGGAAAGAAAACTTATGTTTACACCTAACACCCTAATCTGCCGCCCCTAACATCGCCGCCACCTACATCAGCCAATAGGATTTTTTCACCTTTAATTCCGATTGGCTGATAGAATTCTATCAGACAATCGGAATTCAAGGGACGCCATCTTGGATGATGTCATTTAAAGGAACCTTCAGTGTACGGCTGGGACCGTATGAAGAGGATGCTCCGCAACGGATGTCTTGAAGATGGAGCCACTCCGCGTCGGAAGGATGAAGATAGAAGATGCTGTCTGGATGAAGACTTCTGCCCGTCTGGAGGACCACTTCTTGCCGCTTGGATGAAGACTTCTCCCGGCTTCGTTGAGGACTTTTTGCCTCTTGGATGAAGACTTTTCCCGGCTTCGTTGAGGATGGATGTCCGGTCTTCAAAAACTGTAAGTGGATCTTAGTGTTAGGTTTTTTTAAGGGTTTATTGGGTGGGTTTTATTTTTAGATTAGGGTTTGAGCTGAAAAAGAGCTAAATGCCCTTTTAAGGGCAATGCCCATCCAAATGCCCTTTTCAGGGCAATGGGGAGCTTAGGTTTTTTAGATAGGATTTTATTTGGGAGGTTTGGTTGTGTGGGTGGTGGGTTTTATTGTTTGGGGGTTGTTTGTAAAAATGTTTTACAGGTAAAATAGCTGATTTCTTTGGGGCAATGCCCCGCAAAAGGCCCTTTTAAAGGCTTTTGGCAGTTTAGTTTAGGCTAGTGGGGGTTTTTTTATTTTGGGGGGGGGCTTTTTTATTTTGATAGGGCTCTTAGATTAGGTGTAATTAGTTTAAATATTTGATAATTTATTTTTTATTTTGTGTAATTAAGTGTTTGTTTTTTTGTAATTTAGTTAATTGTATTTAATGAATGTAATTTATTTAATTGTAGTGTAAGGTTAGGTGTTAGTGTAAGACAGGTTAGGTTTTATTTTACAGGTAAGTTTGTATTTATTTTAGCTAGGTAGTTAGTAAATAGTTAATAACTATTTACTAACTAGTCTACCTAGTTAACATAAATACAAAATTGCCTGTGTAATAAAAATAAAACCTAAGATAGATACAATGTAACTATTAGTTATATTGTAGCTAGCTTAGGTTTTATTTTACAGGTAAGTATTTATTTAGTTTTAAATAGGAATAATTTAGGTAGTAATTGTAATTTTTACTTGGAATAATTTAAATTATGTTAAAGTTAGTGGGTGTTAGGTTTAGGGGTTAATAACTTAAGTATACAGGGAGTGCAGAATTATTAGGCAAGTTGTATTTTTGAGGATTAATTTTATTATTGAACAACAACCATGTTCTCAATGAACCCCAAAAACTCATTAATATCAAAGCTGAATAGTTTTGGAAGTAGTTTTTAGTTTGTTTTTAGTTATAGCTATTTTAGGGGGATATCTGTGTGTGCAGGTGACTATTACTGTGCATAATTATTAGGCAAATTAACAAAAAACAAATATATACCCATTTCAATTATTTATTTTTACCAGTGAAACCAATATAACATCTCAACATTCACAAATATACATTTCTGACATTCAAAAACAAAACAAAAACAAATCAGTGACCAATATAGCCACCTTTCTTTGCAAGGACACTCAAAAGCCTGCCATCCATGGATTCTGTCAGTGTTTTGATCTGTTCACCATCAACATTGCGTGCAGCAGCAACCACAGCCTCCCAGACACTGTTCAGAGAGGTGTACTGTTTTCCCTCCTTGTAAATCTCACATTTGATGATGGACCACAGGTTCTCAATGGGGTTCAGATCAGGTGAACAAGGAGGCCATGTCATTAGATTTTCTTCTTTTATACCCTTTCTTGCCAGCCACGCTGTGGAGTACTTGGACGCGTGTGATGGAGCATTGTCCTGCATGAAAATCATGTTTTTCTTGAAGGATGCAGACTTCTTCCTGTACCACTGCTTGAAGAAGGTGTCTTCCAGAAACTGGCAGTAGGACTGGGAGTTGAGCTTGACTCCATCCTCAACCCGAAAAGGCCCCACAAGCTCATCTTTGATGATACCAGCCCAAACCAGTACTCCACCTCCACCTTGCTGGCGTCTGAGTCGGACTGGAGCTCTCTGCCCTTTACCAATCCAGCCACGGGCCCATCCATCTGGCCCATCAAGACTCACTCTCATTTCATCAGTCCATAAAACCTTAGAAAAATCAGTCTTGAGATATTTCTTGGCCCAGTCTTGACCTTTCAGCTTGTGTGTCTTGTTCAGTGGTGGTCGTCTTTCAGCCTTTCTTACCTTGGCCATGTCTCTGAGTATTACACACCTTGTGCTTTTGGGCACTCCAGTGATGTTGCAGCTCTGAAATATGGCCAAACTGGTGGCAAGTGGCATCTTGGCAGCTGCACGCTTGACTTTTCTCAGTTCATGGGCAATTATTTTGCGCCTTGGTTTTTCCACACGCTTCTTGCGACCCTGTTGACTATTTTGAATGAAACGCTTGATTGTTCGATGATCACGCTTCAGAAGCTTTGCAATTTTAAGAGTGCTGCATCCCTCTGCAAGATATCTCACTATTTTTGACTTTTCTGAGCCTGTCAAGTCCTTCTTTTGACCCATTTTGCCAAAGGAAAGGAAGTTGCCTAATAATTATGCACACCTGATATAGGGTGTTGATGTCATTAGACCACACCCCTTCTCATTACAGAGATGCACATCACCTAATATGCTTAATTGGTAGTAGGCTTTCGAGCCTAGACAGCTTGGAGTAAGACAACATGCATAAAGAGGATGATGTGGTCAAAATACTCATTTGCCTAATAATTCTGCACTCCCTGTAGTGGCGGCGATTTTGGGAGCAGCAGATTAGGGTTTAATAACAGTAATGTAGGTTGCAGCAAATTAGGGGTTAATAATATTTAACTAGTGTTTGCGATGCGGGAGAGTGGCGGTTTAGGGGTTAATGTGTTTATTATAGTGGCGGCGATGTCCGGAGCAGCAGATTAGGGGTTAATAATTTTATTTTAGTGTTTGCGATGCAGGAGGGCCTCGGCTTAGGGGTTAATAGGTAGTTTATGGGTGTTAGTGTACTTTGTAACACTTTAGTTATGAGTTTTATGCTACAGCTTTGTAACATAAAAGCCATAACTACTGACTTTCAGTTTACGGTACGGATCTTGGAGTTATGGGCTGTACCGCTCACTTTTTGGCCGGACAGGCAAACTCTTAATACCGGCGCTATGGAAGTCCCATTGAAAAAGGACTTTTTGAAAGTGGCGGTAGTTACGTTGCGTTATGGCCAAAAAAGTGTGCGGTACAGATATACCTGCAAAACTCGTAATACCAGCGGTAGTGAAAAAGAGCCATAACGATGCTTTTTCACCATAACGCAAAACTCGTAATCTAGCCGAATGTTTTGCAAACAAAAGGTTCCAGTTCTCAGAGTCCTAAAAGATAAATTTTACTTAGTCATAGTACTTTCCCTTTACCTTTATCACACAATGTGTATATACATAATGTACCTAAATTGGCTCTCTAAGGCCTAGATTTAGAGTTCGGCGGTAGCCGTCAAAACCAGCGTTAGAGGCTCCTAACGCTGGTTTTGGCCGCCCGCTGGTATTTGGAGTCAGTGATTAAAGGGTCTAACGCTCACTTTACAGCCGCGACTTTTCCATACCGCAGATCCCCCTACGCCATTTGCGTAGCCTATCTTTTCAATGGGATCTTTCTAACGCTGGTATTTAGAGTCGTTTCTGCAGTGAGCGTTAGAGCTCTAACGACAAGATTCCAGCCGCCTGAAAATAGCAGGAGTTAAGAGCTTTCTGGCTAACGCCGGTTTATAAAGCTCTTAACTACTGTACCCTAAAGTACACTAACACCCATAAACTACCTATGTACCCCTAAACCGAGGTCCCCCCACATCGCCGCAACTCGATTAAAAATTTTAACCCCTAATCTTCCGACCGCCACCTACGTTATACTTATGTACCCCTAATCTGCTGCCCCTAACCCCGCCGACCCCTATATTACATTTATTAACCCCTAACCTGCCCCCCACAACATCGCCGCCAGCTACTTAAAATAATTAACCCCTAATCTTCCGACCGCAAAGCGCCGCCACCTACGTTATCCCTATGTACCCCTAATCTGCTACCCCTAACACCGCCGACCCCTATATTATATTTATTATCCCCTAATCTGCCCCCCTCAACGTCGCCGACACCTGCCTACACTTATTAACCCCTAATCTGCCGAGCGGACCGCACCGCTACTATAATAAAGTTATTAACCCCTAACCCGCCTCACTAACCCTATCATAAATAGTATTAACCCCTAATCTGCCCTCCCTAACATCGCCGACACCTAACTTCAATTATTAACCCCTAATCTTCCGATCGGAGCTCACCGCTATTCTAATAAATGTATTAACCCCTAAAGCTAAGTCTAACCCTAACACCCCCCTAACTTAAATATAATTTTAATCTAACGAAATAAATTAACTCTTATTAAATAAATTAATCCTATTTAAAGCTAAATACTTACCTGTAAAATAAATCCTAATATAGCTACAATATAAATTATAATTATATTATAGCTATTTTAGGATTAATATTTATTTTACAGGCAACTTGGTATTTATTTTAACTAGGTACAATAGCTATTAAATAGTTAAGAACTATTTAATAGTTACCTAGTTAAAATAATAACAAATTTACCTGTAAAATAAATCCTAACCTAAGATATAATTAAACCTAACACTACCCTATCAATAAAATAATTAAATAAACTACCTACAATTACCTACAATTAACCTAACACTACACTATCAATAAATTAAATAAACACAATTGCTACAAATAAATACAATTAAATAAACTAGCTAAAGTACAAAAAATAAAAAAGAACTAAGTTACAGAAAATAAAAAAATATTTACAAACATAAGAAAAATATTACAACAATTTTAAACTAATTACACCTACTCTAAGCCCCCTAATAAAATAACAAAGCCCCCCAAAATAATAAATTCCCTACCCTATTCTAAATTTAAAAAGTTACAAGCTCTTTTACCTTACCAGCCCTGAACAGGGCCCTTTGCGGGGCATGCCCCAAGAAGTTCAGCTCTTTTGCCTGTAAAAGAAAACATACAATACCCCCCCCCCAACATTACAACCCACCACCCACATACCCCTAATCTAACCCAAACCACCCTTAAATAAACCTAACACTAAGCCCCTGATGATCTTCCTACCTTGTCTTCACCATGCCAGGTTCACCGATCCGTCCTGGCTCCAAGATCTTCATCCAACCCAAGCGGGGGCTAGACATCCACTGAAGAAGTCCAGAAGAGGGTCCAAAGTCTTCCTCCTATCCGGCAAGAAGAGGACATCCGGACCGGCAAACATCTTCTCCAAGCGGCATCTTCGATCTTCTTCCATCCGGTGCGGAGCGGGTCCATCTTGAAGCAGGCGACGCGGATCCATCCTCTTCTTCCGATGTCTCCCGACGAATGACGGTTCCTTTAAGGGACGTCATCCAAGATGGCGTCCCTCGAATTCCGATTGGCTGATAGGATTCTATCAGCCAATCGGAATTAAGGTAGGAATTTTCTGATTGGCTGATGGAATCAGCCAATCAGAATCTAGTTCAATCCGATTGGCCGATCCAATCAGCCAATCAGATTGAGCTCGCATTCTATTGGCTGATCGGAACAGCCAATAGAATGCGAGCTCAATCTGATTGGCTGATTGGATCAGCCAATCGGATTGAACTTGATTCTGATTGGCTGATTCCATCAGCCAATCAGAAAATTCCTACCTTAATTCCGATTGGCTGATAGAATCCTATCAGCCAATCGGAATTCGAGGGACGCCATCTTGGATGACGTCCCTTAAAGGAACCGTCATTCGTCGGGAGACATCGGAAGAAGAGGATGGATCCGCGTCGCCTGCTTCAAGATGGACCCGCTCCGCACCGGATGGAAGAAGATCGAAGATGCCGCTTGGAGAAGATGTTTGCCGGTCCGGATGTCCTCTTCTTGCCGGATAGGAGGAAGACTTTGGACCCTCTTCTGGACTTCTTCAGTGGATGTCTAGCCCCCGCTTGGGTTGGATGAAGATCTTGGAGCCAGGACGGATCAGTGAACCTGGCATGGTGAAGACAAGGTAGGAAGATCATCAGGGGCTTAGTGTTAGGTTTATTTAAGGGTGGTTTGGGTTAGATTAGGGGTATGTGGGTGGTGGGTTGTAATGTTGGGGGGGGGGTATTGTATGTTTTCTTTTACAGGCAAAAGAGCTGAACTTCTTGGGGCATGCCCCGCAAAGGGCTCTGTTCAGGGCTGGTAAGGTAAAAGAGCTTGTAACTTTTTAAATTTAGAATAGGGTAGGGAATTTATTATTTTGGGGGGCTTTGTTATTTTATTAGGGGGCTTAGAGTAGGTGTAATTAGTTTAAAATTGTTGTAATATTTTTCTTATGTTTGTAAATATTTTTTTATTTTCTGTAACTTAGTTCTTTTTTATTTTTTGTACTTTAGCTAGTTTATTTAATTGTATTTATTTGTAGCAATTGTGTTTATTTAATTTATTGATAGTGTAGTGTTAGGTTAATTGTAGGTAATTGTAGGTAGTTTATTTAATTATTTTATTGATAGGGTAGTGTTAGGTTTAATTATATCTTAGGTTAGGATTTATTTTACAGGTAAATTTGTTATTATTTTAACTAGGTAACTATTAAATAGTTCTTAACTATTTAATAGCTATTGTACCTAGTTAAAATAAATACCAAGTTGCCTGTAAAATAAATATTAATCCTAAAATAGCTATAATATAATTATAATTTATATTGTAGCTATATTAGGATTTATTTTACAGGTAAGTATTTAGCTTTAAATAGGATTAATTTATTTAATAAGAGTTAATTTATTTCGTTAGATTAAAATTATATTTAAGTTAGGGGGGTGTTAGTGTTAGGGTTAGACTTAGCTTTAGGGGTTAATACATTTATTAGAATAGCGGTGAGCTCCGATCGGAAGATTAGGGGTTAATAATTGAAGGTAGGTGTCGGCGATGTTAGGGAGGGCAGATTAGGGGTTAATACTATTTATGATAGGGTTAGTGAGACGGATTAGGGGTTAATAACTTTATTATAGTAGCGCTCAGGTCCGCTCGGCAGATTAGGGGTTAATAAGTGTAGGCAGGTGTCGGCGACGTTGTGGGGGGCAGATTAGGGGTTAATAAATATAACATAGGGGTCGGCGATGTTAGGGCAGCAGATTAGGGGTACATAGGGATAACGTAGGTTGCGGCGGTTTACGGAGCGGCAGATTAGGGGTTAATAATAATATGCAGGGGTCAGCGATAGCGGGGGCGGAAGATTAGGGGTTAATAAGTGTAAGGTTAGGGGTGTTTAGACTTGGGGTTCATGTTAGGGTGTTAGGTGCAGACGTAGGAAGTGTTTCCCCATAGGAAACAATGGGGCTGCGTTAGGAGCTGAACGCTGCTTTTTTGCAGGTGTTAGGTTTTTTTTCAGCTCAAACAGTCCCATTGTTTCCTATGGGAGAATCGTGCACGAGCACGTTTTTGAGGCTGGCCGCGTCCGTAAGCAACTCTGGTATCGAGAGTTGCATTTGCGGTAAAAATGCCCTACGCTCCTTTTTTGGAGCCTAACGCAGCATTTGTTTTAACTCTCGATACCAGAGTTAAATTTATGGTGCGGCCAGAAAAAAGCCCGCGGAGCGTTAACAGCCCTTTTACCGCCGAACTCTAAATCTAGGCCTAAGTCTTTTAACTTTTTAGTTACCATATCCTAAACATAAAAATAAGACCAATGAAAAGAAAAACAAAATTACATTATTAATTTCAACACCATGTTTTGCAAACAGAAGGTTCCAATTCTCATAGATTCCTAAAAGATAAATTTTACTTAATTGTAATACTTTCCATTTACCTTTATCACAAGATTAGTATATACATAATGTACCTGAATTGGCTCTTACAGCCTTTTAACTTCTTAAATATCATATCCTAAACATGACAAAAAAAAAAAAATATATTGATGGTTCTCCCCCCCCCCCCCTTCCCATCACTCCCCCACCTCTCATCTATATGTCCGGAAATTCTTTATCGGCTATAGCTAATTCCAAGTATAAGGTACCCCTAAAAGGTGCAATAAGTTGTTTTTGTATCTCTATAGGGTAACTTAGAATAATTCTCTTCCATTTGTAAAAGTACCGCTTAATTTGAGTTTCTGAATTAATTAATGGAGGTGTCCATTTGTTCCATAATTATCTGGTTTTTTAGTTTTTGTAAAAATTCTGTCAAATTTGGGGCTTTATTTGATTTCCAGTATTTCAAAATCAATGATCTACCATAATTATGGCACTAAACCGACGAGTATTTCAGAAGTGAATTTCGTTTTGACCATCTATTAAAAAGAAAACATGACTCTCTAGTATTTTAAGTTGATTACGGTTTTCTTTATTTATCCAATAATTTATTTTCAACCGGAATTTCTTTATTTTAGGGCAACTCCAAAAACAATGGCGTATATCTGCCTCTATTTCCTTACATTTATGACAATGTGCTGATTGAGTTTACAAGTAATTTAAGGATGGGTGATCCTTTTTCCAACTCAGTGATTCTGTTTTTGAATTACCTTTATTTTTGCCTGACATGTTGGTGTTGTATCTTTCACTTGGATGTTATAAGTTGCACTGAGTAATTACAACTGGATAAACACAAACTGTGTCTGTCTTTATTTCAGGCTGCAAAGCAACAAAATGTGATTAATTTTAAGGGGGGTGATTCTTTTCAATACCCACCGTATATCTGTGTGTGTGAGATTATGTATGTATTTATGTGAGTGTGTGTATGTATGTGTATGTATATGTGTGTGTGTGTGTGCGGGTATATGTATGTATGTATTTATGTGAGTGTGTGTGTGTATGTGTATGTATGTATTTATGCGAGTGTGTGTGTGTGTGTGTGTGTGTGTGTATGTATATGTGTCTGCGGGTATATGTATGTATGTATTTATGTGAGTGTGTGTGTGTATGTATATGTGTGTGTGTGCGGGTATATGTATGTATATATATTTATACTATATGTGTGCGTGTGTTTTATATATATATATATATATATATATATATATATATATATATATATATATATATAAAACACATGCACACATATAGTATAAATATAAATATTTGCTAAAAATATTGTTAAATCTGGCGATTACATTCCTTAAAATAATGAGGCAGGCCAACACATTTATGGACCTATTAAAAAACAGTAGGTTAATTCACTTATGCTGTGCGAGTTGCATACAGTGAAATATTGACATGCCAGTAAGGCCAGTGATTGTGTTTCCCTCTGGCATAACACAGGACTCAGAATATATAAGACAGCATTTAAATACATTACATAGAGTTATCTGAAACAAGAGCCAAATTCTGTCTAGCTTACCAACATAGTTTTCCTAGCTAGTTAGCAGCTGTCATGTTTCATTTGTCTTCTCATCTACCGTGCACTAACAATAGGGTCAATTGTAGTTTACACGAGGGCCATACGGGCATCTCTCGCGAGTTTTCCAATAGAAGGCAATTCAAGTCCATAACAAAACTTCGTCTTCAACTGATTTTTGAGCAGCATTACAAGCAAAGAAACTCTATTAATACATCACTATGAGAGATTTCAACAGTGGTATTCAAATCTGATGAATGAACTGCCAAAAAAATGTTTATTTAGTGCACTTTTATATAGATTATAGAAAATATCTAAGTTTCATGTACCTTTAAAGGAATACAAATATACCCAATTAAAATGTATATGATATGAATATAAAATGGTAATGCATTATTTCATTTGTTGTGGTTTATTCCCTTCAATGACATTCCATGCAATGTCTAGGATGATATTGGGGCTGTATCTAAGGACGTTATCCAGGAAATAAATATGAAGATTGCCATGTTTATTTGCAGCAGCTCAAAATGTATCGCCGTTCATGCCCCTTTAAAAACACTGCTTTGTTGCTAGTCAAGGTGTCTCACACAGTTCAGGTCATCTATATCACCAACAGGAAAATGGCGGGAGGTCAGGGCTAATCTTCTAGGAGGTGGATATATTAAAAAATTAATTGCTGATGGGCCATGCTAGTAGTGTAGTGGCACTGCTTTGGATGCCGCTCCTTATTTTGTATAGCTTATAATATTTCTAGCTGGCTGTCAGACTGTGCAGCAGCCAGGCCAATCAGTGCTCTCCTCTTCATTCCACCTGCACATTGCTTTAGAGACAGGATACTATGCCCAAGGAAAACTAAGGCAGCAGACCACAGCTGTCAAGCCCTGGGAATATACAGAGGAGCTGCCAGCTCAGGTAGGAATGGGGGTTGACAGAGCGGCTGCAGGACTAGGGTGAAAACTGAGGTCAGTTGTGGTTATGTAGCTGACAGAGGGTCTTTTGGGCTAGGATGCTATCTGAGGTTTGATGTGTTTATGGGGCTGCAGGGGCAGAATGTAATCTGAGATCTGATATGGGTAAGAGGCTGACGGCTGCAGAGCGAGGATGTTATCTGAGGTCTGATATGGTTATGTAGTTGACAGAGGGTCTTTCAGACTAGGGTGTTATCTTTGGTCTCCTGTGGTTATATAGATGACAGAGGGTCTGCCGGTGTAGTATCGAAATCTGCGACCCGATGGAATGTGCGACCGTGACGTCACCACATTCCTCAGCGCACATGTGACTTGTTGACCACCAATCACCTGCTAGAGACACCTCCTTCGTCACGGTTGCTCGCTTACTAAGAGGCAATAATATATTCCTGACCTAATGGCTATATACCAGGTAACAATATTAAGTACTTGGAGTTGAGACGGTAATGCGACACGAGAAAGTAGATGTGTGTAGTAGAGACGAGGGACGTGAACCTAAAAAGTGAATATGCAGAGAGATTGAAATAGAAATATCTAATATTGAGGGCAAGCAACATCTTAACTCAGCTGCCGGTGTGGTGCTTTAGAGATAAGTTTCTTTAGGAGAATAAAAGAGCACAATGCAATAGCTCCTTTCCTTGTATAATTTTCCCACCCGGATCAATGTGAGCACTCAGAATGTGCGACCGTGACGAAGGAGGTGTCTCTAGCAGGTGATTGGTGGTCAACCAGTCACGTGTACGGTCAGGAATGTGGTGACGTGGTCGCAGATTTCGACAAGACACCGGGGCTAGGGTGTAATCTAAGATATCATAAAGGTATGGGGCTGACAGCTGCAGGGTGTAACCTGATGTCTGATGCAGGGATGTGGCTGAAGGTTGCAGGTCTAAAATGAGGTCTGATGAAAGTATGGGGTTGGTGGCTGCAAGGTAAGGGTGTAATCTTAGGTCTGATGCAGGTATATGGCTGACAGCTGCAGGGTAAGGGTGTAATCTTTGGTCTGATGCAGGTATAGGGCTGACGGCTGCAGGGTAAGGGTGTAATCTTAGGACTGATGCGGGTATAGGGCTGACAGCTGCATGGTAAGGGTTTAATCTTTGGTCTGATGCAGGTATAGGGCTGATGGCTGCAGGGTGAGGGTGTAATCTTTGGTCTGATGCAGGTATAGAGCCGACGTCTGCAGGGTAAGGGTGTAATCTTTGGTCTGATGCAGGTATAGGGCTGACGGCTGCAGGGTAAGGGTGTAATCTTAGGTCTGATGCAGGTATAGGGCTGACAGCTGCAGGGTAATGGTGTAATCTTAGGTCTGATGCAGGTATAGGGCTGCAGGAAGGAGAGTCTTACTAAGCAGGTGTTAAACACACAGTTATGTGTAAGCAATAATGTAACAACAACATGCCCCAGTATATTAGAACATTTTCTTTTTGCACTTTTATATTCCCTTAATTATAGAATACATCTTAAACAAATATTTTATAGAAAGCTAGTCTTGCTTCCTGGCTCCTTCTAGTATATGGCTAGGCTTCCTCTTTCTGTGAATATTGTACAGAAAATATTGGTATCAAAAATTAGAACAAAGTAGTGCACAGTGTCACATATAAGAGCGGTCATGAGACAAAGACATAGAACAAACAGCAAAAGCAAATGCTACACCAAGAGCTAAATGATCTAAAGATCTCCGTTCTGGTGAGATATGTCTAAGAGTCTCGTCAGTACTGTGAGGTCCCTCAAAGAATTTAATAAATACAAATTTTTGGTTGAGAGCTTATTTAGGGTTCTAGGTATAAAGGAGAGACATCCATTGCAATATAATGTTCAAAAAAGCCCCCTTCCCCTCCAAGATTTCACAATATTTCTCTCCAAGCCGGCGAGTCTTTGATCATCAGACCCTAAGGTGATGATAATGCAATGGTTGGTAGCTGGACACAAAGCGCACAACATGCAAAGCAATAGAAAACAAATCTGAATAACAATCATAAAAAATGAAGGCGAAACCAAAGTAAAATGTTACAGATGTGCCGTGTCTCTTATATTGGAAGATCATGACATAAGGATGAACTCTTTTAGAACTAGTTACATCAACATGACATTTTCTTTTAATTCATTTAGATCTAAAAGATTAGACAAACTTATGATAACTGGGAAAGAGGTGAATTAGAAAGTACCGAAACAGTATGCATAAATTATATTGCACGATAAGCTCAAACCACAGGTGCACATACTACCACATATTATATTACGTACATACACACGTAACATATATAAAGACTGGTTCATTCATTTACCTATTTTGCACTACTCTGTTTTCATGGTTAGAGATGCTAAAGACTGGTGAGAAGACAAAAAGAACAAAGAGCAGACAAAGAAGAAGATGGAGGAAGGTGTGAGAGAATGTCATGAAAACCATGGGGCATGACAAAGAGGAAATAACAACCATCAATCAAACTTAGGAATAAGCAATAAGAGAAAGGTAAAGGGTCAGATAATGCGATGGGGGTAATGAGTGTGACAGAGGGTCAATGCAATAAAGGTGCAAGGAAAAACAAAAAAGGAAATGAGACACAAAAAAGTGATGCACTCAACTAAATGTGGGAAGTAATTATGCCTAAAACTGAATATTTTGTAAATGTGGTTTCTTTTCACTTCCCTTGTTACAGTCAATTGCAGCACGTTTAGTTATAAGAAGCATTTAGTGGCGTACAAGGGATGCAGCATTTTGCACAGCTAACTACATGGTCACACAAGTGCAAATATCTGTATGTTATGCATAGATCTGGTATTTTACAAAAATAAATGTATGGGATTGTTCTTAAACTTCTGTTGCGTACAACCTTCTGCACACATTTTTATTATTTTCTTTATTACATTAAATAGCATCAGCAGTAAACACTCAAATATGCATTAAAAATAAACATCCATTAAAGGTATAGTAAACTTTCCCCTTTGTCTAAACAGATCCAGAATGTTGGTGATATTTTAGATGGAGTTTAATTCATCAGTTGTAATGAAGATGCTCTATAACTTACTTTTTAATGTAGCACTAAAATTAAAATTCCCTGCACTCTGGCTGCCAACTTCAAAAGTTCTCCAATCAGCGCTCTAGCTACAACAAAAGTGCCGTATGGCTAGAGCGCTGATTGGAGAACTTTTGACGTTGGCAGTGCTACATTAAAAAGTAATCTAGCCATACGGCACTTTTGTTGTAGCTAGAGTGCTGATTTGAGAATATTTCAAACTGTTCGCTCAACAAAAATATTACTTTTAAAGTAGGCAGGGAATCTGAATTTCATATCTACATTAAAAAGTAAGTTATAGCGCATCTTTATTACAAATGATGAATTAAACCATCTAAAATATCACTAACTTTTCAGATTTGTTTAGACAAAGGGGAATGTTTACTATCACTTTAAATGCTGACACGCATTGAGGATTGTTCTCAAGGATGGAAAGATGTATCCACGTACAGAAAAAGGTACAAAGTCTCTTTAAAATGTTTGGTTAGAAGAATGTATCAGAGCTCCCAACCACCCAACATTTTGCAGGATAGTCACAGATTTGAAGCAATGTCCTGCTGTTCTTTCTACCGATATTTATCGAACTGGACGTGCCCCAAACCCTGGCTTTAACGTTCACAGTCCAAGACCACCCAGGCCCAGTGCCCCTGTTCCAACAAAATTCCCCTTCCGACCCACCCAGACTCTACCTTCAGATTGTTCCAACTTCCCCCATTGAGCAACCTGGTCCTGAAATGTAAATGTAATAGAAAGAGGCAGAGTCTTACAATGACTAGAATGTATGGCTCCGCAAACGGAGGCACTTAGTAGGAGGGGTCCCTTGACCAAATGGGAGGAGGGAGGCTATTACTGGGGGAATAGACGAGTCCAGTAGGAGGAAGTAAGTAGGTGGGACGGCGTTTTGGCACAATTAGATAAAAGTTTGTGCGCAGAACAGTGGGACAATAGTTAAGTCTCACTTTTCCATCGAAAATTCCGGAATCTGGTTTGCCTCATGGAATTTAAGGACTTGGTGAGCAGACTGCGGTTGGTGTCCGGAGAAAAGGGCCCTGATTGGGTATGCGATCAACTGTCTATTCTGGGAGGCGAAATGGATCCACATAGTGAGGTACAGAAGTCCAGACCTACGTGGCGCTCTCGTCTTCTGAAACGGCCAAATCCAGAGCAACACACAGCGGGGGTCGTTGTAGAAGTAGTCCCAGCGGAAATAGGAGGAACACGGCTAAGAGGACATCGGCAACAGTGGTGAGAGCTGAGAAGTCGGCATTTGCAGGCAAGCAGAGGGAGGAGAGGTGGCCCCTTGAGGTGATGGCTGAGGTCCAATCAGCCCCTGCGGGTGTCACAGGTGATAAGGAGTTACCGGAACAGCCACACAACCTTGTTGGGCCTGAGGAGGTAATACTGGCCTCTGCTAGCAGGAGGCATGATTTACCCATTTTAGTTGAGGATCCAGTTAAGCAGTTAGGGCCCACTGGAGCTGGGTTAGATCAAATGGAGGAAGCTTTCATGATCATTGATTCGTAGCCAGTGTCTGAGGAGGTGGATTGTGTTAGGGCAAACCCTGTGGTCTCTGAGGCCCCTATAGGCTCTGTGCATGGTTCAGTAGGCAGGACTGGCCATAAAGGGTGGAATAAGGTTCGCCATGCTCCTGCCCTTTCCAGTGGTAGGGGGGGTTCTAGAGCTGGTGGTTCGGTGGGTGCGGTCCTCTAGGGAAAAAAAAGAGAGGTGCTGTGGGGAGGGGATCTCGGGGGAGGAGAGCTCCTAGTATCTATCTGGATCTTGTTTTAATAGAGAACTTCCCTAGCTCCTCAGATGGTGAGGAGATGGTCTCTCCTTCCCCATGAGTATCACAACCCAGGGTGAGGTTAGGTTTATTGTGATAGAAAAATACGCTGCTCCAACAGAGAGGGTGTGGACTACGGAACCAAACACAGCAGCAGTCTTCAAATGGACAAACACCGCCTTCAACAACGGCGTGTACAAGAAGTGTGTACGAATTGCAGGGTGCCAACCAGAAAAGAGCCAAGCCAGCCCAAAGTGTCAGCAAAATTAAGTGAAAGAGGCAGCACTCCAGTGATCCTTGGATAAAAAATACGTAATCCTTTATTGATCAAAAATATAAAAACACATTCTTACACAGTGATCACAATGGTAGGAGGAGGCGGGGTAAACATGTTTTGTGCCGTGCGGCACTTAATCATAGGATAACCCCACATTAACATAGCACACCTTTTATACGTAGTTACAACCAATCACCTTGCTAAAAAAATCATCGTGCGTTACAATGGTATGTTAAAATCAGAATGAATGATACAATCAGAATGAAAGATATAAAGCTGCCTTTCCGCTTACGTTTTCTACAAGAACATATATTATATCACATTCTGAAAATTAGCCTCAATATAGCTAAATTGAACAAATTTTGAAACAAATATTGTAAGATAAACTTAAACAAAATTATATACAACTTTGAGACAATTTTAAAACAATTTTAAACAGAGATTCATACAAAATAAGACATATTCTACATTAGATTGCCTGTAATGAATCAATGCATCAGATTAGGTTAATCGCATGCAAATATATATATATATATATATATATATATATATATATATGATAGATAGATAGATAGATAGATAGATAGATAGATACTTCTCTCTAGCTGATACTGAGAGCCCAGAACCAAAAATAAAAAATCAGAAAACAAACTCTACATCAATCTATAAAGTCCTAATTAGGTCACAGTAAAGACATAGTATATTTAGACACAATTTAAGGACGACCTGGTCAAATAAAGTTATTAATCTTGAAACTTTCAAGATTAAATTACATTGGGGCTAGCACAAAAAACGGAAGATTTCCTGATTTGCAACAAGTTAAGGCTGTTTCTTAACAGTGGTTATTTATAAATGTTATTTATTATTATGTGTTATTTAATAAACAGGCTGTGGTCAGATTTTTATACCACAATTTCAAGTCTCTGTCTTTATTTATCTATGTGAAAGGTTATATTATTAGGTGTATTAAAGGGACATAATACTCATATGCTAAATCACTTGAAACTGATGCAGCATAACTATAAAAAGCTGACAGGAAAATATCACCTGAGCATCTCTATACTTCAGCTGCTGTCCAGCTGCAGGTAAAAAAACAAATATGAAGAAATGAACTGCAGCCAATCAGCATCAGCAGTTCTGAGGTCATGAACTCTTTTACTGTGATCTCATGAGATTTCACTTAACTCTCATGAGATTTCATAGTAAACTTCCTTAAACTGAATAGGGAAATAACATGAGCGTGCATGAGGCTCACTCCCTTGCCTTTCCCGGGACATCTTTCTTTTTTACATAGAGATGATATTTTTACATAGAGGTGATATTTTCTAATCAGCTTTTTACATCTATGCTGCAACACTTTCAAGTGTTTCGACATTTGGGTATCATGGCCCTAAGAGCTGGTGATTGGATGACTCAATGGGTCATATAAAGATAAGTTATATGAAGGTAGGCAGTGCGACCTGCCCAAACATTTTCAGAGATAATGCATTTAGTTAAGGTCATTTGATTTGAGGGCAACTATAAAATGTTGTACAGTTAAGGTTGCCATATTGCCGCTTTAAGGGGGGAACATATGAAAAATACATATGTCAGGGTTCTTTTAATGGAGCATTATTCAAACATTTCTTTAAACAGCCCCGGATATATCCTCCCTTAAAGCGGCAATATAGCCACCTTATGTACAGCTGACTGACACACATGAGGTATGTAAAATGACTGCCCAAATAAAGGGATATGAAAATCTAAATTAAAGGGTCATGAAACCCAAAATTGTTTGTTTTGCAATTCAGATAGAGTATGCAATTTTAAATAACATTCAAATTTGTTTCTGTTATCTCATTTGTTTTGTTCACTCTGTATCCTTTGCTGAAAAGTATTGAAATATTGGCATTGGCTTTCAGCTAGCTCTCAGTAGCGCATTACTGCTCCTATAACAAAGGATATCAAGAGAATGAAGCAAATTAGATAATATAAGTAAATTGGAAAGTTGTTTAAAATTCTAAAATGTATCTGAGTTACAAAAGAAAAATGTTGGGTTCATATCCCTTTAAACTTTTAACATGTTATTTCACATCTATTGTAATTTGTTGCCTTGTATCCAATACACTTATAGTTGGGGATTATTGACAGCGGACATATGACTGAAGGGTTCAGCTAAGTCCCAGTTGTGCAGTGCTGCTTTGGAGCGGACTTGGTTATGTGCAATAGAGCATAAAGATATTCTGTAACACATCAGATCTTTTAATGAGCCCTTTAAAGGGAAATATGAATATATATCATAATAATCATTTAAAACTGCAAATATAGTTGTAAATATATAAAAGAATGAGAGAGGATGACACAATTTAAATGCGTCTTGGGCAACATCAAACATAAATATGTCACTGCAAATAGCCGCAATTAAACTGTCTCAGAAGCTCCCCCCCCCCACCCCACCAAGTAATTAACAAAACCATTAAAAAAAACTCTCACATACGAAGCCGGCAAATACTTGTTGAAGTTTGGACAACACCAAGGAAGAATTTTTTAAGAGAACTTTAAAAATAAGGCTCTGTACAAATGACTTAGAATAATGTTATGATTCAAGTGATTAAAGCTAATATTTGTGGTGCTCTTTCTTGGTTAGTGAAAAGAAAATGATAAATAACATTCTGAGCTTGAATTAAAGGCACTCTAAGAGGAGCACACAGCTTCCTTCTATGCTGGTTTGGTCTCAAGCAATGGAGATACCACAAAAATCTGTTTTGCTTCATCCAAAGACCAGAAGGAAGAACATATATATAATTTAGAGAACTAAAAGAGCCAGATAGAACGTTGCCAGGGTTAGAAATAGATTCCTTGTGATATTTTTGTTCTGAGTTTTTTTCAGCATCTGTAGTAACTGCTGTGGTTTTTGAGGACAGTATTTATTGTGATTAGTCTCCGTACATTATATGCTGAGAACTGCATTGGGTTCTATGGCGGTCAAGCCAATTTTATCAACCACATCCTCTGCATATCATTAAGAGGCTGGCTATGCAAAAATACTTGCTGCACAGATGTAGAAACTTTAAAGTAGGCCTATGCATTTGGCAATTTCATTAGCTAATGAATGATGTCACCTGCGGTATTTGGCTGTTCCTTCTTGTGAAAGTGAAACACATTAAGATCAGTGCAAATCCAGATCTTAATGTGTTGCACTTCCAGAAGAAGAAATCTGGCTCCAAAAAGAGCTGAATGGCGCTAGCGTCCGCCTTCTTCTGCATGCAGCTGCTAATGAAACTAACGAATGCACATGCCTACTTTAAAATAAACCCAGATTATCGCTGCGGAATCTGTTGGCGCTCTACAAATAACCGATAATAATAATAATAATAAAGATAGCAAGAAGTGTTAGTAAAGTGATGTCAAATATAATGCATAAAGGGATATAGAAGTCAAATATGCACACTCCTGGAAAAGGGCTACATGTGAAACAAGGTAAACCATTCGAAATTTGATAAATGCAGCCACCAATCAGCAATCGCTACCCAGCGTGCTGAACCAAAAATGGGCCAGCTCCTAAGCTTACATTTCTACTTTTTCAACTAAAGTAAGCAATAGAACAAAGAAAAATTGATAATAGGAATACATTAGAAAGTTAACATTGCTGCTCTATCTGAATCATGAAAGAAAAAATATTTGGGTCCAGTATCCCATTTCGCTTCGCTAGTAAAACTTGTAACTTACTTTCTATTGTGCCAACAAGTACCTGGAGTGTTATGGTACTTCAGCCCCTTCTTACATATAAAGATGGCCTTTAATCCATTAACTGCGAGAAATAGACAGATCAAGCCTTTCTAGGTATGCGAGGGCGGCTGCAGAGTGCCTTTCATTATATTTAACTCATATTAACTTACAGAAATGTCCAACTGGTCACAAATGCAGAAGTGAACTACGCTCATTAGCGTGATATCAGATCACGGACGCTTTCTCTTGCATGTGAGAATATGCATGCGTTCTTCATCTTCCTACTAGTAAAGAAATACCAAGTGCAACCCTCTGATCTCAGGTCACCTCTCCTCCTTCCGGGCTTAGTCACTGTACTATGAGCTATTCAAAGGTTTATTTCAAGTGGTGAAAGAGGCACTTCTTAGTGTGGAAAATCAAACAGAAATAGCAATATCCTTAAGAAAATAGATATTAAACTAAAGCTTTGACTGGAAAACTAGAATTATAAAGAGTGGTGTCTGTTCATTTTCTTTGTACCGTTCCACATACTTTAGGTTGCCCCTGGGAGTCGCCCCTTTCACCAGAACATGTCCCTTGTCGCCCATCGTTCCCTGCTCAGATTACCCACCAAGGGCCAAAGAGAGGAAATAAAATAACAGAAAACTGCTATTAACATAAACTGTTAAATACATTCAAGCACTAGGACAAGATAAACACAGTTGTTGTTTAAAGGGACATTAGTGTCATATTTATACGTGTGAATAATATATATGGAATTAAAGTGACAGAACAGTAAACAAAGATTCTTGATTCAGAAAGTGTGTGGAAAGTTTCAAATTCACTTCTGTCATTGTTTGCTTTGTTCTCTTGGGATCCTTATTTACAGTGTAAACTTGAGTAGGTTTAGGAACAGAAATGCACTACTGAACTCATCAGGAGAGTCATTGCCAAGAGGCATATATGTGCAGCCCCCAAACCTTAGCTAGCTCCCAGTAGTGCACTTCTGCTCATGAGCATACCTAGGTAAGGGTTTTTTTTTTTTAAAAGGATATTAAGAGAACAAAGTTCATTTGATAAAATAAGTTAACTAGAAAGTTGTTTAAAATTGTATGCTCTGTCGGAGTCATGAAATTTCAATTTTGACTGTACTGTCCCTTTAATATCTGAATACAAAATGTATGTTTTATAAACACTTACACTTATTAAGCAAAGTTAGCAAAATGTGCATTGTTTGCACTCCAGGAACACACCCCTGTTAAAACAATCAATGTCAATCAAAAACAGATATAATAAACTTGTGTTCAAGCAATCACTGTGTAGAATGTTGGATTAAGGTTCTGAATTCTACAGCTGCACAAGAAATAGATTGCCTTAACCGGGACTAGAACTTGGCTTTTACTTCGCAAAGCAACAAAAACGTAAAGGTGCTACATGGATCTTAAGGGCCATTAAAGTCAAAATTAACGTTACATTATTAAAATAAAGCATGTAATTAAAGAAAAAAAAACTTTCCCATACACTTAAATGATCTAAACATGAAAAAATGTATATATGCACACTTTTTGAGGCTCCAACTTACTGAGCATGTGCAAAAATTAACAGTATATACATCTATTAATTTTGTGATTGGCTGATGACTGTCATATATGCAAAGCTGTAGACTATTCATTTTTCCCACCAAGGGCTGGTGAACTGGCCAACAACGCAGCATAATGACAACAATTAGAAAATTAGACTGTCTTTTGTATCACACCTCCAACAGGTGCCATTATGGAGACTGGCATACCATGATAATAAATTCACATTCCTCATTATTGTATGTAATCTCTGTGTGAATGGGTCACAGCACTTGAATGGTGAGTAAATACACAACACAAAGCAGCCACATTGAATAAACAAAGGCTTTGTTAAATACGGAACTCAGGGCTCCTTTTCTCCCGTGCTGTGAATATGGTTATAGTAATACTTGTATAAATAGACACCATGACTATGCTACAGTAATTGACTATTTGTCAAGCCACAAAAGTTACAATAGTCTTAAATTTTCTGAGGGTCTGGTAGGCACTGTACATAATTAACTTTGTGTGTGTATATAGGAGTG
>NC_069507.1:239678452-239685952 GCF_027579735.1 Bombina bombina
TGTGTATATGTATATATGTGCATATATGTGTGCGTGCGTTTGTATAAGTGTGTGTGTATCGTATGTGTGTATATGTGTGTGGGTGTTTGTATAAGTGTGTGTGTGTATCGTATGTGTGTATATGTGTGTGGGTGTTTGTATAAGTGTGTGTGTGTATTGTATGTGTATATATGTGTTAGGGTGTTTGTATAAGTGGTATATCGTATGTGTGTATATGTGTGTGGGTGTTTGTATAAGTGTGTGTATTGTATGCATGTATATATGTGTGTGTGTTTGTATAAGTGTGTGTACGTATGTGTGTGTTTGTACAAGTGCTTGTGTGTATCGTATGGGTGTATATATGTGTGTGTGTGTTTGTATATGTGTGTGTGTTTGTATAAGTGTGTGTGTGTATCGTATGTGTGTATATGTGTGTGGGTGTTTGTATAAGTGTGTGTGTGTATTGTATGCATATATATATGTGTGTGTGTTTGTATAAGTGTGTGTATGTGTTTGTACAAGTGCGTGTGTGTGTATCGTATGGGTGTATATATGTGTGTGTTTGTATATGTCTGTGTGTTTGTATAAGTGTGTGTGTGTATTGTATGTGTGTGGGTGTTTGTATAAGTGTGTGTGTGTGTGTATCGTATGTGTGTATATGTGTGTGGGTGTTTGTATAAGTGTGTGTGTGTATTGTATGCATATATATATGTGTGTGTGTTTGTATAAGTGTGTGTATGTGTTTGTACAAGTGCGTGTGTGTGTATCGTATGGGTGTATATATGTGTGTGTTTGTATATGTCTGTGTGTTTGTATAAGTGTGTGTGTGTATTGTATGTGTGTGGGTGTTTGTATAAGTGTGTGTGTGTGTGTATCGTATGTGTGTATATGTGTGTGGGTGTTTGTATAAGTGTGTGTGTGTGTGTATCATATGTGTGTATATGTGTGTGGGTGTTTGTATAAGTGTGTGTGTGTGTGTATCGTATGTGTGTATATGTGTGTGGGTGTTTGTATAAGTGTGTGTGTGTATTGTATGTGTGTATATGTGTGTGGGTGTTTGTATAAGTGTGTGTGTGTATTGTATGCATGTATATATGTGTGTGTGTTTGTATAAGTGTGTGTACATATGTGTGTATGTGTGTGTGTGTTTGTACAAGTGCGTGTGTGTGTATTGTATGGGTGTATATGTGTGTGTGTGTATCGTATGTGTGTATGTGTGTGTGGATGTTTGTATAAGTGTGTGTGTGTGTATCGTATGTGTGTATATGTGTTTGTATAAGTGTGTGTGTGTATCGTATGTGTGTATATGTGTGTGGGTGTTTCTATAAGTGTGTGTGTGTGTATCGTATGTGTGTATATGTGTGTGGGTGTTTGTATAAGTGTGTGTGTGTGTATTGTATGCATGTATATATGTGTGTGTGTTTGTATAAGTGTGTGTGTGTATCGTATGTGTTTATATATGTGTGTGTTTGTATAAGTGTGTGTGTGTGTGTGTGTGTATCGTATGTTTGTATATGTGTGTGTGTTTGCATGTGTGTGTGTGTGTGTATGTGTATATGTATGTGTATGTATGTGAGTATGTGTGTGTGTGTGTTTGTATAAGTGTGTGTATCGTATGTGTGTATATATGTGTGTGTGTGTTTGTATAAGTGTATATATATATATATGTGTGTGTGTATGTGTAAATATGTGTGTATATGTGCGCGTGTATGTGTATATGTGTATGTATGTGTATGTATGTAAGTATACGTGTGTGTGTTTGTATAAGTGTGTGTATATATGTGTGTATATGTATGTATGTGTGCGTGTGTATGTGTATATGTGTATGTATGTAAGTATATGTGTGTGTGTGTTTGTATAAGTGTGTGTATATGTATGTATGTGTGCATGTGTATGTAAGTATGTATATGTGTGTGTGTTTGTATAAGTGTGTGTATATATGTGTATGTGTAAATATGTGTGTATATGTATGTATGTATGTGTGCATGTGTATGTGTATATGTGTATGTATGTAAGTATATGTGTGTGTGTGTTTGTATAACTGTGTGTGTGTGTGTATGTGTGTGTGTGTCCTAAATAATGCTCTGCACACTTATCTATTTGGATAAAGTCTGCAATATGTATACGAAGACACAAGTATTATTTGATATGTATTGTTTTATGTATCATTGCACTGAATGAATTAACGCGCGACACAACATAAATAATTGACTGTCATCTAAAAATAAAAACAAGGTCTGCACAGCGATACAAAGCACACCACGTGTATGAAATTATAAACCGTTTCTTCAGCGTAACGTTAAAATGACATAAAACCTATTTTTTCTTTCATGATTCAGCTAGAACAAACAATTTTAAACAACTTTCTAATTTACTTCTATTATCAATGTTTCCTTGTTTCCTAGGTATCCTTTATTGAAAATCAGGGACGTAAGCTCAGGAGTGTGCACGTGTCTGCAGCACTATACGGCAGCAGTTTCCAGTATAATATACATTTGTTCCACAGAGGCTTCTTCAGCATTTCATTTACTGTGAAGACTGACACCTCACGTGCCACTGACTCAAGCAAACAATAGCAAAACGCTGAATGATTCAGCCAATACAAACTGGTTATTGCCTCTGTGTCCTTTCCCATGAAACACAATGGAGGCACCACCGCATCTAGCATCTTTTCATGACTTATATTTGGTTTATTATATTGAAGAAGGGGATGAGTCCCGAACAAAAAACATAATTTATGCTTACCTGATAAATTTATTTCTCTTGTAGTGTATCCAGTCCACGGATCATCCATTACTTGTGGGATATTCTCCTTCCCAACAGGAAGTTGCAAGAGGATCACCCACAGCAGAGCTGCTATATAGCTCCTCCCCTAACTGCCATATCCAGTCATTCGACCGAAACAAGCCGAGAAAGGAGAAACCATAGGGTGCAGTGGTGACTGTAGTTTAATTAAAATTTAGACCTGCCTGAAAAGGACAGGGCGGGCCGGGGACTGGATACACTACAAGAGAAATAAATTTATCAGGTAAGCATAAATTATGTTTTCTCTTGTTAAGTGTATCCAGTCCACGGATCATCCATTACCTGTGGGATACCAATACCAAAGCTAAAGTACACGGATGATGGGAGGGACAAGGCAGGAACTTAAACGGAAGGAACCACTGCCTGTAGAACCTTTCTCCCAAAAACAGCCTCCGAAGAAGCAAAAGTATCAAATTTGGAAAATTTGGAAAAAGTATGAAGGGAAGACCAAGTTGCAGCCTTGCAAATCTGTTCAACAGAGGCCTCATTTTTAAAGGCCCAGGTGGAAGCCACAGCTCTAGTAGAATGAGATGTAATCCTTTCAGGAGGCTGCTGTCCAGCAGTCTCATAGGCTAAACGGATTATACTCCGAAGCCAAAAAGAAAGAGAGGTTGCCGAGGCCTTCTGACCTCTCCTCTGTCCAGAGTAAACAACAAACAGGTTAGATGTTTGGCGAAAATCTTTAGTAGCCTGTAAGTAAAACTTCAAGGCACGGACTACGTCTAGATTATGCAAAAGACGTTCCTTCTTTGAAGAAGGATTAGGACATAATGATGGAACAACAATCTCTTGATTGATATTCTCGTTAGAAACTACCTTAGGTAAAAACCAAGGTTTTGTACGCAGAATAACTTTATCTGAATGAAAGATCAGATAAGGAGAATCACAATGTAAGGCAGATAACTCCGAGACTCTTCGAGCCGAGGAAATAGCCATCAGAAAAAGAACTTTCCATGAAAGAAGTTTGATATCAATAGAATGAAGGGGTTCAAACGGAACCCCTTGAAGAACTTTAAGAACCAAGTTTAAGCTCCATGGAGGAGCAACAGGTTTAAACACAGGCTTAATTCTAACTAAAGCCTGACAAAATGCCTGAACGTCTGGAACTTCTGCCAGACGCTTGTGTAAAAAAATAGAAATCTGTCCCTTTAAAGAACTAGCTGATAATCCTTTGTCCAAACCCTCTTGGAGGAAGGACAATATCCTAGGAATCATAACCCTACTCCATGAGTAATTCTTGGATTCACACCAATGAAGATATTTACGCCATATCTTGTGGTAAATTTTCCTGGTGACAGGCTTTCGTGCCTGTATTAAGGTATCAATTACTGACTCGGAGAAGCCACGCTTTGATAGGATAAAGCGTTCAATCTCCATGCAGTCAGTCTCAGAGAAAGTAGATTCGGATGATTGAAAGGACCTTGTATTAGAAGGTATTGTCTCAGAGGCAGAGTCCATGGTGGAAAGGATGACATGTCCACTAGGTCTGCATACCAGGTCCTGCGTGGCCACACAGGCGCCATCAATATCACTGATGCTCTTTCCTGTTTGATTTTGGCAATCAGACGAGGGAGCAGAGGAAACGGTGGAAACACATAAGCCAGGCTGAAGAACCAAGGCGCTGCTAGAGCATCTATCAGTGCCGCTTCTGGGTCCCTGGACCTGGATCCGTAACAAGGAAGCTTGGCGTTCTGGCGAGACGCCATGAGATCCAATTCTGGTTTGCCCCAACGGAGAACCAATTGAGCAAACACCTCTGGATGGAGTTCCCATTCCCCCGGATGAAAAGTCTGACGACTTAGAAAATCCGCCTCCCAGTTCTCTACACCTGGGATATGGATCGCTGACAGGTGGCAAGAGTGAGTCTCTGCCGAGCAAATTATCTTGGAGACTTCTGACATCGCTAGGGAACTCCTGGTTCCCCCTTGCTGGTTGATGTAAGCCACAGTCGTGATGTTGTCCGACTGAAATCTGATGAACCTCAGTGTTGCTAGCTGAGGCCAAGCCAGAAGAGCATTGAATATTGCTCTTAACTCCAGAATATTTATTGGGAGGAGTTTCTCCTCCTGAGTCCATGAACCCTGAGCCTTCAGGGAGTTCCAGACTGCACCCCAACCTAGAAGGCTGGCATCTGTTGTTACAATTGTCCAATCTGGTCTGCGAAAGGTCATACCCTTGGACAGATGGGCCCGAGATAACCACCAGAGAAGAGAATCTCTGGTTTCCTGATCCAGATTTAGTAGAGGGGACAAATCTGTGTAATCCCCATTCCACTGACTGAGCATGCATAATTGCAGTGGTCTGAGATGCAGGCATGCGAATGGCACTATGTCCATCGCCGCTACCATTAAGCCGATTACTTCCATGCACTGAGCCACCGTGGGGCGCGGAATGGAGTGAAGAACACGGCAAGCATTTAGAAGTTTTGATAACCTGGACTCCGTCAGGTAAATTTTCATTTCTACAGAATCTATTAGAGTCCCTAGGAAGGAAACCCTCGTGAAAGGAGATAGAGAACTCTTTTCTTCGTTCACTTTCCACCCATGCGACCTCAGGAATGCCAGAACTATCTCTGTATGAGATTTGGCAATTTGAAAGCTTGACGCCTGTATCAGGCTATCGTCCAGAACCTTTGTAAAAATTATTGGGGCTGTAGCCAACCCGAATGGAAGAGCTACAAATTGGTAATGCCTGTCTAGAAAGGCAAACCTCAGGAACTGATGATGATTCTTGTGAATCGGAATGTGAAGGAAGCATCCTTTAAGTCCACTGTGGTCATGTACTGACCCTCTTGGATCATGGGTAAAATGGTTCGAATAGTTTCCATCTTGAATGACGGAACTCTGAGGAATTTGTTTAGGATCTTTTAATCCAAAATTGGTCTGAAGGTTCCCTCTTTTTTGGGGAACCACAGATTTGAATAAAAGCCCTGTCCTTGTCCCGTCCGCGGAACTGGATGGATCACTCCCATTACAAGGAGATCTTGTACGCAGCTTAGGAATGCCTCTTTCTTTATCTGGTTTGCAGATAATCTTGAAAGGTGAAATCTCCCTTGTGGAGGAGAAGCTTTGAAGTCCAGAAGATATCCCTGAGATATGATCTCCAACGCCCAGGGATCCTGAACATCTCTTGCCCACGCCTGGGCGAAGAGAGAGAGTCTGCCCCCTACTAGATCCGTTGTCAGATAGGGGGCCGCTCCTTCATGCTGTCTTAGAGGCAGCAGCAGGCTTTCTGGCCTGCTTGCCCTTGTTCCAGGACTGGTTAGGTTTCCAGGCCTGCTTGGATTGAGCAAAAGTTCCCTCTTGTTTTGAAGCAGAGGAAGTTGATGCTGCACCTGCCTTGAAATTTCGAAAGGCACAAAAATTAGACTGTTTGGCCTTTGATTTGGCCCTGTCCTGAGGAAGGGTATGACCCTTACCTCCAGTAATGTCAGCAATAATTTCTTTCAAACCAGGCCCAAATAAGGTCTGCCCCTTGAAAGGAATGTTGAGCAATTTAGACTTTGAAGTCACATCAGCTGACCAGGATTTGAGCCATAGCGCCCTACGCGCCTGGATGGCGAATCCGGAATTCTTAGCCGTTAGTTTAGTCAAATAAACAATGGCATCAGAAACAAATGAGTTAGCTAGCTTAAGAGTTCTAAGCTTGTCAACAATTTCAGTCAATGGAGCTGTATGGATGGCCTCTTCCAGGGCCTCAAACCAGAATGCCGCCGCAGCAGTGACAGGCGCAATGCATGCAAGGGGCTGTAAAATAAAACCTTGTTGAATAAACATTTTCTTAAGGTAACCCTCTAATTTTTTATCCATTGGATCTGAAAAAGCACAACTGTCCTCAACCGGGATAGTGGTACGCTTTGCTAAAGTAGAAACTGCTCCCTCCAACTTAGGGACAGTCTGCCATAAGTCCCGTGTAGTGGCATCTATTGGAAACATTTTTCTAAATATAGGAGGTGGGGAAAAGGGCACACCGGGCCTATCCCACTCCTTACTAATAATTTCTGTAAGCCTTTTAGGTATTGGAAAAACATCAGTACTCACCGGCACTGCATAGTATTTATCCAGCCTACACAATTTCTCTGGCACTGCAATTGTGTCACAGTCATTCAGAGCAGCTAATACCTCCCCAAGCAATACACGGAGGTTCTCAAGCTTAAATTTAAAATTAGAAATCTCTGAATCAGGTCTCCCCGATTCAGAGACGTCACCCACAGACTGAAGCTCTCCGTCCTCAGGTTCTGCATATTGTGACGCAGTATCAGACATGGCTCTTACAGCATCTACGCGCTCTGTATCTCGTCTAACCCCAGAGCTATCGCGCTTGCCTCTCAATTCAGGCAATCTGGATAATACCTCTGACAGGGTATTATTCATGATTGCAGCCATGTCCTGCAAAGTAATCGCTATGGGCGTCCCTGATGTACTTGGCGCCATATTAGCGTGCGTCCCTTGAGCGGGAGGCAAAGGGTCCGACACGTGGGGAGAGTTAGTCGGCATAACTTCCCCCTCGACAGACCCCTCTGGTGACAATTCTTTTATAGATAAAGACTGATCTTTACTGTTTAAGGTGAAATCAATACATTTAGTACACATTCTCCTATGGGGCTCCACCATGGCTTTTAAACATAATGAACAAGTATCCTCTGTTTCAGACACGTTTGTACAGACTAGCAATGAGACTAGCAAGCTTGGAAAACACTTTAAATCAAGTTAAAAA
>NC_069507.1:239693452-239695952 GCF_027579735.1 Bombina bombina
AAGAGAGAGAGAGAGACGATAAAGAGAGAGAGAGACGATAAAGAGAGAGAGAGACGATAAAGAGAGAGAGAGATAAAGAGAGAGAGAGAGATAAAGAGAGAGATAAAGAGAGAGATAAAGAGAGAGAGATAAAGAAAGAGAGATAAAGAGAGAGATAAAGAGAGAGAGAGATAAAGAAAGAGAGAGAGATAAAGAAAGAGAGAGATAAAGAAAGAGAGAGATAAAGAAAGAGAGAGATAAAGAAAGAGAGAGATAAAGAAAGAGAGAGATAAGATAGAGAGAAGAGAGAGATAAAAGAGAGAGATAAGAGAGAGAGATAAAGAGAGAGAGAGAGAGAGAGATAAAGAGAGAGAGAGATAAAGAGAGAGAGAGATAAAGAGAGAGATAAAGAGAGAGAGAGATAAAGAGAGAGAGATAAAGAAAGAGAGAGATAAAGAAAGAGATAGAGAGAGAGATATAAAGAGAGAGGAGAGAGAGTTAAAGAGAGAGAGAGAGAGAGAGAGAGAGAGAGAGATAAAAAAGAGAGAGAGAGATACAAGAGAGAGAGATAAAAGAGAGAGAGAGAGAGAGAGATAAAAGAGAGAGAGAGATAAAAGAGAGAGAGATAAAAGAGAGAGAGAGAGAAATAAAAGAGAGAGATAAAAGAGAGATAAAAGAGAGAGATATAAAAGAGAGAGAAAGATAAAGAGAGAGATAGGAGAGAGAGATAAATAGAGAGATAAAGAGAGAGAGATAAAGAAAGAGAGAGAGAGATAAAGGAGAGAGAGAGAGAGAGATAAAGAGAGAGAGAGAGAGAGATAAAGAGAGAGAGAGAGAGAGATAAAGAGAGAGAGAGAGAGAGGAGGGAGAGATAAAAGACAGAGATAAAAGAGAGAGATAAGAGATAGATAAAGAGAGATAGATAAAAGAGAGAGAAAGTTAAAGAGAGAGAGAGGAGAGAGAGATAGATAAAGAGAGAGATAAAAGAGAGAGAAAGATAAAGAGAGAGATAGGAGAGAGAGATAAATAGAGAGAGACATAAGAGAGAGAGATAAAGAGAGATAAAGAAAGAGAGATATAAAGAAAGAGAGAGATAAAGAAAGAGAGAGATAAAAGAGAGAGAGAGATAAAGAGAGAGAGAGGAGAGAGAGAGAGAGATAGAGATAAGAGAGAGATAAAGAAAGAGAGAGAGATAAAGAAAGAGAGAGATAAAGAAAGAGAGAGAGATAAAGAGAGAGATAAGAGAAAGAGAGAGAAAGAAAGATAAGAGAGATAAGAGATACGAGAGATGAGAAAGAGAGATAAAAGATAGAGAGATAAAAGAGAGAGAGATAAAAGAGAGAGATAAAAGAGAGAGAGATAGACAAAGAAAGATAAACAGATAGAGAGGAGAAAGAGATAAAGAGAGAGAGTGATAAAGAGAGTGATAACGAGAGAGATAAAGAGAGAAATAAGAGAGAGAGAAGAGATAAAGAGAGAGAGAGACGATAAAGAGAGAGAGAAGAGATAAGAGAGAGAGACGATAAAGAGAGATAAAGAGAGAGAGATAAAGAGAGAGAGATAAAGAGAGAGATATTAAGAAAGAGAGAGATAAAGAGAGAGAGAGAGAGATAAAGAGAGAGATAAAAGAGAGATAAGAGAGAGATAAAAGAGAGATAAAGAGAGAGAGATAAAGAGAGAGAGAGATAAAGAGAGAGAGATAAAGAGAGAGAGAGAGAGATAAGAGAGAGAGAGAGAGAGATAAGAGAGAGATAAAGAGAGAGAGAGATAAAGAGAGAGAGAGATAAAGAGAGAGAGATAAAGAGAGAGAGAGATAAGAGAGAGATAGATAAGACAGAGATAAAAGAGAGAGATAGATAGGAGAGAGAGATAAATAGAGTGAGATAAGAGAGAGAGATAAAGAGAGAGAGAGATAAGAGAGAGCGATAAGAGAGATAAAAGAGAGAGATACAAGAGAGAGAGAGAGAGATAAAGAGAGAGAGAGAGAGATAAGAGAGAGATAAAGAGAGAGATAAAGAGAGAGATAGAGATAAGAGAGAGAGATAAGAGAGAGATAAAGAGAGAGAGAGATAAGAGAGAGAGAGATAGGAGAGAAAGATAAAAGAGAGAGAGAGAGAGATAGGAGAGAGAGATAAATAGAGAGAGATAAGAGAGAGATAGAGAGAGATAAGAGAGAGAGAGATAAGAGAGAGAGATAAAAGAGAGATAAAAGAGAGAGATAAAAGAGAGAGATACAAGAGAGAGAGAGATACAAGAGAGAGAGAGATACAAGAGAGAGAGATACAAGAGAGAGATACAAGAGAGAGATACAAGAGAGAGATAAAAGAGAGAGAGAGATAAAGAGAGAGAGAGAGAGATAAAGAGAGAGAGAGATAAGAGAGAGAGATAAGAGAGAGAGAGAGAGAGAGAGATAGGAGAGAGAGATAAAAGAGAGAGAGAGAGAGAGATAGGAGAGAGAGATAAATAGAGAGAGATAAGAGAGAGAGAGAGAGATAAGAGAGAGAGATAAAGAGAGAGATAA
>NC_069507.1:239700952-239713452 GCF_027579735.1 Bombina bombina
AAGGAGAAGCCAAAGGGTGTAGTGGTGACTGGAGTATAATTCAAAAAAAATTTTTTTACCTGCCATAAAAAATAGGGCGGGCCGTGGACTGACCACACTACAGGAGAAAGGAATTTATCAGGTAAGCATAAATTTTGTTTTCTCCTGTTAAGTGTGGTCATCATTACTTCTGGGATACCAATACCAAAGCTAAAGTACACAGATGACGGGAGGGACAGGCAGGCTCTTTATACGGAAGGAACCACTGCCTGAAGAACCTTTCTCCCAAAAACAGCCTCCAAAGAAGCAAAAGTGTCAAATTTGTAAAATTTGGAAAAAGTATGAAGAGAAGACCAAGTTGCAGCCTTGCAAATCTGTTCAACAGAAGCCTCATTCTTAAAGGCCCAAGTGGAAGCCACAGCTCTAGTAGAATGTGCTGTAATTCTTTCAGGAGGCTGCTGTCCAGCAGTCTCATAGGCTAACCGAATTATGCTACGAAGCCAAAAAGAGAGAGAGGTAGCCGAAGCTTTTTGACCTCTCCTCTGACCAGAATAAACGACAAACAGGGAAGACGTTTGTCGAAAATCCTTAGTTGCCTGTAGATAAAATTTCAGGGCACGGACTACATCTAGATTGTGTAGCAGACATTCCTTCTTCGAAGAAGGATTAGGACACAAAGATGGAACCACAATCTCTTGATTAATATTCCTGTTAGTGACCACCTTAGGTAGGAACCCAGGTTTAGTACGCAGAACTACCTTGTCTGAATGAAAAACCAGATAAGGAGAATCACAATGTAAGGCGGATAACTCAGAGACTCTTCGAGCCGAGGAAATCGCCATTAAAAATAGAACTTTCCAAGATAACAGCTTGATATCAATGGAATGAAGGGGTTCAAACGGAACACCCTGTAAAACATTAAGAACTAAGTTCAAACTCCATGGTGGAGCAACAGTTTTAAACACAGGCTTGATCCTAGCTAAAGCCTGACAAAAAACTTGAACGTCCGGAACTTCTGACAGACGTTTGTGTAAAAGAATGGACAGAGCTGAAATCTGTCCCTTTAAGGAACTAGCGGATAAACCCTTTTCTAAACCTTCTTGTAGAAAAGACAATATCCTCGGAATCCTAACCTTACTCCATGAGTAACTCTTGGATTCGCACCAATATAAGTATTTGCGCCATATTTTATGATAAATCTTTCTGGTAACAGGCTTCCTAGCCTGTATTAAGGTATCAATAACTGACTCAGAAAAACCACGCTTTGATAAAATCAAGCGTTCAATTTCCAAGCAGTCAGCTTCAGAGAAATTAGATTTTGATGTTTGAAGGGACCCTGGATCAGAAGGTCCTGTTTCAGAGGTAGAGACCAAGGTGGACAGGATGACATGTCCACTAGATCTGCATACCAAGTCCTGGGTGGCCATGCAGGCGCTATTAGAATCACTGATGCTCTCTCCTGTTTGATTATGGCAATCAATCGAGGAAGCATCGGGAAGGGTGGAAACACATAAGCCATCCCGAAGGTCCAAGGTGCTGTCAAAGCATCTATCAGAACCGCTCCCGGATCCCTGGATCTGGACCCGTAACGAGGAAGCTTGGCGTTCTGTCGAGACGCCATGAGATCTATCTCTGGTTTGCCCCAACGTCGAAGTATTTGGGCAAAGACCTCCGGATGAAGTTCCCACTCCCCCGGATGAAAAGTCTGACGACTTAAGAAATCCGCCTCCCAGTTCTCCACTCCCGGGATGTGGATTGCTGACAGGTGGCAAGAGTGAGACTCTGCCCAGCGAATTATCTTTGATACTTCCATCATTGCTAGGGAGCTTCTTGTCCCTCCCTGGTGGTTGATGTAAGCTACAGTCGTGATGTTGTCCGACTGAAACCTGATGAACCCCCGAGTTGTTAACTGGGGCCAAGCCAGAAGGGCATTGAGAACTGCTCTCAATTCCAGAATGTTTATTGGTAGGAGACTCTCCTCCTGATTCCATAGTCCCTGAGCCTTCAGAGAATTCCAGACAGCGCCCCAACCTAGTAGGCTGGCGTCTGTTGTTACAATTGTCCAGTCCGGCCTGCTGAATGGCATCCCCCTGGACAGATGTGGCCGAGAAAGCCACCATAGAAGAGAATTTCTGGTCTCTTGATCCAGATTCAGAGTAGGGGACAAGTCTGAGTAATCCCCATTCCACTGACTTAGCATGCACAATTGCAGCGGTCTGAGATGTAGGCGTGCAAAGGGTACTATATCCATTGCCGCTACCATTAAGGCGATCACCTCCATGCATTGAGCTACTGACGGGTGTTGAATGGAATGAAGGACACGGCATGCATTTTGAAGCTTTGTTAACCTGTCTTTTGTCAGGTAAATCTTCATTTCTACAGAATCTATCAGAGTCCCCAAGAAGGGAACTCTTGTGAGTGGAAAGAGAGAACTCTTCTTTTCGTTCACCTTCCATCCATGCGACCTTAGAAATGCCAGTACTAACTCTGTATGAGACTTGGCAGTTTGAAAGCTTGAAGCTTGTATCAGAATGTCGTCTAGGTACGGAGCTACCGAAATTCCTCGCGGTCTTAGTACCGCCAGAAGAGCACCCAGAACCTTTGTGAAGATTCTTGGAGCCGTAGCCAATCCGAATGGAAGAGCTACAAACTGGTAATGCCTGTCTAGAAAGGCAAATCTTAGATACCGGTAATGATCTTTGTGAATCGGTATGTGAAGGTAAGCATCCTTTAAATCCACTGTGGTCATGTACTGACCCTTTTGGATCATGGGTAAAATTGTCCGAATAGTTTCCATTTTGAACGATGGAACTCTTAGGAATTTGTTTAGGATCTTTAAATCCAAGATTGGCCTGAAAGTTCCCTCTTTTTTGGGAACCACAAACAGATTTGAGTAAAACCCTTGTCCTTGTTCCGACCGCGGAACCGGATGGATCACTCCCATTAATAAAAGATCTTGTACGCAGCGTAGAAACGCCTCTTTCTTTATTTGGTTTGTTGACAACCTTGACAGATGAAATCTCCCTCTTGGGGGAGAGGATTTGAAGTCCAGAAGGTATCCCTGAGATATGATCTCTAACGCCCAGGGATCCTGGACATCTCTTGCCCAAGCCTGGGCGAAGAGAGAAAGTCTGCCCCCCACTAGATCCGTTCCCGGATCGGGGGCCCTCGATTCATGCTGTCTTAGGGGCAGCAGCAGGTTTCCTGGCCTGCTTGCCCTTGTTCCAGGACTGGTTAGGTCTCCAGCCTTGTCTGTAGCGAGCAACAGCTCCTTCCTGTTTTGGTGCAGAGGAAGTTGATGCTGCTCCTGCTTTGAAATTACGAAAGGAACGAAAATTAGACTGTCTAGCCTTAGGTTTGGCTCTGTCTTGAGGCAGGGCATGGCCTTTACCCCCTGTAATGACAGCGATAATTTCTTTCAACCCGGGCCCGAATAAGGTCTGCCCTTTGAAAGGAATATTAAGCAATTTAGATTTAGAAGTAACATCAGCTGACCAGGATTTTAGCCACAGTGCTCTGCGCGCCTGAATGGCGAATCCGGAATTCTAAGCCGTAAGTTTAGTAAAATGTACTACGGCATCCGAAATAAATGAGTTGGCTAACTTAAGGGCTTTAAGTTTGTGTGTAATCTCATCTAATGGAGCTGATTCAAGTGTCTCTTCCAGAGACTCAAACCAAAATGCTGCTGCAGCCGTGACAGGCGCAATGCATGCAAGAGGTTGCAATATAAAACCTTGTTGAACAAACATTTTCTTAAGGTAACCCTCTAACTTTTTATCCATTGGATCTGAAAAGGCACAGCTATCCTCCACCGGGATAGTGGTACGCTTAGCTAAAGTAGAAACTGCTCCCTCCACCTTAGGGACCGTTTGCCATAAGTCCCGTGTGGTGGCGTCTATTGGAAACATCTTTCTAAATATTGGAGGGGGTGAGAACGGCACACCGGGTCTATCCCACTCCTTAGTAACAATTTCAGTAAGTCTCTTAGGTATAGGAAAAACGTCAGTACTCGACGATACCACAAAGTATTTATCCAACCTACACAATTTCTCTGGTATTGCAACTGTGTTACAATCATTCAGAGCCGCTAACACCTCCCCTAGTAATACACGGAGGTTTTCCAGCTTAAATTTAAAATTTGAAATATCTGAATCCAGTCTGTTTGGATCAGAACCGTCACCCGCAGAATGAAGCTCTCCGTCCTCATGTTCTGCAATTTGTGACGCAGTATCTGACATGGCCCTAATATTATCAGCGCACTCTGTTCTCACCCCAGAGTGATCACGCTTACCTCTTAGTTCTGGTAATTTAGCCAAAACTTCAGTCATAACAGTAGCCATATCCTGTAATGTGATTTGTAATGGCCGCCCAGATGTACTCGGCGCTACAATATCACGCACCTCCCGAGCGGGAGATGCAGGTACTGACACGTGAGGCGAGTTAGTCGGCATAACTCTCCCCTCGTTGTTTGGTGAAATATGTTCAATTTGTACAGATTGACTTTTATTTAAAGTAGCATCAATGCAGTTAGTACATAAATTTCTATTGGGCTCCACTTTGGCTTTAGCACATATAGCACAGATATCTTCCTCTGAATCAGACATGTTTAACACACTAGCAAATAAACTAGCAACTTGGAAATACTTTTCAAGTAATTTACTATAATATGCAAAACGTACTGTGCCTATAAGAAGCACAGAAGAAGTTATGACAGTTGAAAATTGAAAAGTTATAGCATCAAATCTTTGTAAAAAACACACTTTTAGCAAAGGATTGCTCCCATTTGCAAAGGATAATTAACCCTGATAGCAGAAAAAAAATACAGAAATAAACGTTTTTTATCACAGTCAACTACAATCTCACAGCTCTGCTGTGAGTGATTACCTCCCTCAAAACAAGTTTTGAAGACCCCTGAGTTCTGTAGAGATGAACCGGATCATGCAGGGAAGACAATAAACTTCTGACTGAAATTTTTTGATGCGTAGTAAAAGCGCCAAAAAAGGCCCCTCCCCCTCATACACAACAGTGAGAGAGATCAGTAAACTGTCATAAATTAAATAAAAACGACTGCCAAGTGGAAAAAATAGTGCCCAAAACATTTTTTCACCCAGTACCTCAGAAAATGAAACGATTTTACATGCCAGCAAAAAAACGTTTAACATAAATAAATTAAGTGTTATTAAAAAGCCTGTTGCTAGTCCCTGCAAATTAGGCTAAAGTCTTATGCATACAGTATAATTCCAGTGAAGTGCCATTCCCCAGAATACTGAAGTGTAAAATATACATACATGACAGCCTGATACCAGTTGCTGCTACTGCATTTAAGGCTGAGTTCACATTATATCGGTATGGCAGAATTTTCTCATCAATTCCATTGTCAGAAAATAATAAGCTGCTACATACCTTTTGCAGATTAATCTGCCCGCTGTCCCCTGATCTGAAGTTTACCTCTCCTCAGATGGCCGAGAAACAGCAATATGATCTTAACTACTCCGGTTAAAATCATAGAAAAAACTCAGGTAGATTCTTCTTCAAATTCTACCAGAGAAGAAATAACACACTCCGGTGCTATTATAAAATAACAAACTTTTGATTGAAGGCATAAAACTAAGTATAATCACCCCAGTCCTCTCACACATCCTATCTATTCGTTGGGTGCAAGAGAATGACTGGGGGTGACGTAGAGGGGAGGAGCTATATAGCAGCTCTGCTGGGTGAATCCTCTTGCACTTCCTGTTGGGGAGGAGTTAATATCCCAGAAGTAATGATGACCCGTGGACTGACCACACTTAACAGGAGAAAATCAATTTATCAGGTAAGCATAAATTTCCTTTTCTTTTACAAGATATACCGAGTCCACGGGTTTCATCCTTAACTTGTGGGATACCAATACCAAAGCTTTAGGACACGGATGAAAGGGAGGGACAAGACAGGAACCTAAACGGAAGGCAACACTGCTTGAAGCACCTTTCTCCCAAAAATAGCCTCAGAAGAAACAAAAGTATCAAATTTGTAAAATTTGGAAAAAGTATGAAGGGGGGATCAAGTCGCAGCCTTACAAATCTGTTCAACAGAAGCATAGTTTTTAAAAGCCCAAGTGGAAGCCACAGCTCTAGTGGAATGAGCCGTAATCTTTTCAGGGGTCTGCTGTCCAGCAGTCTCATATGCTAGGCGGATGATGCTTCTCAGCCAAAAAGAGAGAGGTAGCCGTAGCTTTTTGACCCCTACGTTTCCCGGAATAAACAACAAACAGGGATATTTTTGACGGAAATCCTTGGTCGCTTGTAAATAAAATTTTAAAGAACGAACCACGTCAAAGTTATGCAACAGACGTTCCTTCTTAGAGGAAGGATTAGGATACAAGGAAGGAACCACAATTTCCTGATTAATATTCTTGTTTGAAACAACCTAAGGAAGAAATCCAGGTTTAGTCCGCAAAACCACCTTATCAGGATGGAATATAAGATAAGGGAAATCACATTGCAATGCAGAAAGCTCAGAAACTCTTAGAGCAGAAGAGATAGCTACCAAAAATAAAATTTTCTAAGATAACAGCTTAATATCTATGGAATGCATGGGTTCAAACGGAACCCCTTGAAGAATATTAAGAACTAAATTCAAACTCCATGGCGGAGCAATTGGTTTAAACACAGGCTTGATTCTGATTAAAGCCTGGCAAAATGCCTGAACATCTGGTACATCTGCCAGACGCTTGTGAAGAAAAATTGACAAAGCAGAAATTTGTCCCTTCAAGGAACTAGCTGATAAACCCTTCTCCAATCCTTCTTGGAGAAAAGACAAAATCCTAGGAATCCTAACCTTACTCCATGAGTAACCCTTGAATTCACACCAATAAATATATTTACGCCATATCTTATGGTAAATCTTTCTAGTGACCGGCTTGGGAGCCTGAATCAGAGTATCAATGACCGGCGCAGAGAAACCCCACTTAGATAAGATCAAGCATTCAATCTCCAAGCAGTCAGTTGCAGAGAAGTGAGATTTGGATGTTGGAAAGGACCTTGAATGAGAAGGTCCCTTCTCAATGGACGTCTCCACGGTGTCAGAGATGACATGTCCACTAGATCTGCATACCAGGTCCTGCGTGGCCATGCAGGCACTATTAGAATTACTGAAGCCCTCTCCTGATTGATTCTGGCAATCATACGAGGAAGGAGAGGAAACAGTGGAAACACATAAGCCAGGTTGAACGACCAAGGTAATGCTAGAGCATCTATCAGCACCGCCTGGGGGTCTCTTGACCTGGACCCGTAACGTGGAAGTTTGGCATTCTGTAGAGATGCCATCAGATCCAATTCCGGCATGCCCCATTGATGAATCAAGGTTGCAAACACCTCCGGGTGGAGTTCCCACTTAGAAAATCTGCTTCCCAGTTTTCTACTCCTGGGATATAGATTGCAGACAGATGGCAAGAGTGAGCTTCCGCCCATCGAATTATCTTTGAAACTTCTATCATCGCTAGAGAACTCCTTGTTTCCCCCTGATGATTGATATACGCCACAGTCGTGATGTTGTCCGACTGGAATCTTATGAACTTGGCTGAAGCCAACTGAGGCCACGCTAGCAGCGCGTTGAATATCACTCTCAGTTCCAGAATATTGATTGGTAATTGAGACTCAGCTTGAGTCCACACACCCTGAGCCTTCAGGGAATTCCAGACTGCATCCCAGCCCAGAAGACTGGCGTCCGTCGTTACTATCACCCAAGATGGCCTGCGGAAGCACATCCCTTGGGACAGATTGTCCTGCGACAACCACCACCGAAGAGAGTCTCTGGTTTCTTGGTCCAGATTTATCTGAGGAGATAAGTTCGCATAATCCCCATTCCACTGACTGAGCATGCACAGTTGTAGTGGTCTGAGATGAAAGCGAGAAAACGAGATGATATCCATTGCCGCTACCATTAGTCCGATGAATTCCATACACTGAGCCACTGATGGCCGATGAATGGACTGCAGAGCTCTGCAAGTAGTTAGAATCTTTGATTTTCTGACTTCTGTCAGAAATATTTTCTTGTTTGCTGAGTCTAACAGAGTTCCCAGGAATGGAACTCTTGTCTGTGGAACTATTGAACTCTTTTCTACATTCACTTTCCAACCATGAGTTCTCAGAAATGACAACACGATGTCCGTGTGAGATTTGGACAGATTAAAAGTTGATGCCTGGATCAAGATATCGTCCAGATAGGGCGCTACCGCTATTCCTCTCAGCCTGAGCACCGCTAGAAGAGACCCTAGAACCTTTGTGAAGATCCTGGGAGCGGTGGCCAACCCGAAAGGAAGGGCCACAAACTGATAATGTTTGTCCTGAAATGCAAATCGCAGGAACTGATGATGATCATTGTGGATAGGGATGTGAAGATACGCATCCTTCAGGTCCACCGTGGTCATGTACTGACCCTCCTCGATCATAGGCAGAATTGTACGAATGGTCTCCATCTTGAACGATGGGACTCTGAGAAACTTGTTTAGACATTTGAGATCTAAAATCGGTCTGAAGGTTCCCTCTTTTTTGGGAACCACGAAAAGGTTTGAATAGAACCCCTGCCCTTGTTCCCGATCTGGAACTGGGCAAATTACACCCATGGTGTAGAGGTCTTTTACACAGCGAAAGAACGCCTCTCTTTTTGTCTGGTCTACAGACAATCGTGAATGATGAAATCTTCCCCTTGGGGGGAAAACCTTGAATTTCAACTGATACCCCTGGGTCACAATTTCCAATGGCCAGGGATCCTGTACATCCCTTGCCCAAGCCTGAGCAAAGAAAGAGAGTCTGCCCCCTACTAGATCTGGTCCCGGATCAGGGGCTGCCCCTTCATGCTGTCTTGGTAGCAGCAGCTGTTTTTTTTACTTGTTTACCTATATTCCAGGCCTGGTTAGGTCTCCAGACTGCCTTGGATTGCGCAAGGTTCCCTTCCTGCTTAGTGGAGGAAGGGGAAGCAGAGGATGTTCCTTTAAAATTTCAAAAGGAACGAAAATTATTTTGTTTACTCCTCATCTCGAGGGGCTTGTCCTGAGGTAGGGTGTGACCCTTACCTCCAGTAATGTCAGAGATTATTTCCTTCAGTTCAGGCCCGAATAGGGTCTTAGCCTTGAAGGGAATAGACAAAAGCTTAGACTTAGATGATACGTCAGCCGACCATGACTTTAGCCATAACGCTCTACGTGCCACAATGGCAAAGCCTGCATTTTTCGCTACTAATTTTGCAAGTTGAAAAGCAGCATCCGTCATGAAATAATTTGCTAGTTTAAGAGCCTTAATTCTGTCTAATATATCCTCTAAAGGTGTCACAACCTTCAGGGCCTCTTCCAGGGCCTCAAACCAAAAAGCAGCTGCAGTAGTTACTGGAACCATGCAAGCTATAGGCTGTAAGAGAAAACCCTGGTGAACAAAAATTTTCTTTAGAAGACCCTCCAATTTTTTATCCATAGGGTCTTTAAACGCACAACTATGGGTATAGTTGTACATTTAGCTAAAGTAGAAACAGCTCCCTCCACCTTCGGAATCAATTGCCAAAAATCCTGCATGGTGTCAGATATGGGAAACATTTTCTTAAAATTAGGAGGGGGAGAAAACGGAATACTTGGTCTATCCCATTCCTTCTTAACAATTTCCGAAATTCCCTTAGGAACCGGAAAAACATCCGTGTAAGTAGGTACTTCCAAATATTTGTCCATTTTACACAATTTTTCTGGAGGAACCGTAATCGGGTCACAATCATCCAGAGTCGCCAGAACCTCCCTGAGCAATAAACTGAGGTGTTCTAATTTGAATTTAAAGGACATGAAGTCTGAATATGTCTGAGGAAATAAATTTCCTGACTCTGAAAGTTCTCCCTCAGACATAAAATCCCTAACCCCCAAATCAGAGCATTGGGAGTTTACGTCGGAAATAGCCACTAAGGCGTCAGAGGGTTCAGTATTTGTATTAATATCCGACCTATGGCGTTTACCCTGCAAGCCTGGCAGCTTAGACAATACCTCTGTAAGGGTAGTAGACATGACTGCAGCCATATCTTGCAAAGTAAAAGAATTAGACACACTAGAAGTACTTGGCGTCGCTTGCGTGGGCGTTAAAGGATGTGACACTTGGGGAGAATTAGATGGCATATCTTGGTTCTCTGTAGACTGAGAATCCTCCTGAGGCCCACTTTCTTTATTTAAAATGTGATCCTTACAGTGTAAGGTCCTTTCAGTACAAGAAGGGCACAAAGTAAGAGGGGGTTCCACCATGGCTTCTAAACACATAGAACACGGGCTTCCCATGTCAGACATGTTGTACAGACTAGTAATAACAGCACACGTCTTTCCCAATCTTTATTATGTGTGAAAAATAATACAGTACAAAAAACGGTTACTGCGCCTTTAACAATAAAAAGTGTACACTGTTTTGCAAAGTCGTTTAAACGATTATCAAAATGAATAATTTTGTTGTTTTTAGAGCCTAATGTGCCATCGGATGTTGCACCACAAGTAAAAGAAGAGTTAAATTCCAATGTCAGTAATTTAGGCAGGAGTAAAACGATCTGCAGACAAATTTTCACTTAAAGGGACACTGAACCCAAATTTTTTCTTTCGTGATTCAGATAGAGCATGCAATTTTAAGCAACTTTCTAATTTACTCCTATTATCAATTTTTCTTCTTTCTCTTGCTATCTTTATATGAAAAAGAAGGCCTACCTGCCCCCAAGACCTGTCAAAATGATCCGGTCTCACTCCAAAGTACAGCCTAACAGTCAGGTTCCAACCGGAGCTAATGGCTGCTACCTCTTCAGAAAACTAACTGCGCACTGAAGAGCGAAAATAGGCCCCGCCCATCATGTCCGATGAGCCAAAACTACAGAAAACCGCATAGGAAGAGTTTTCTAAATAACATATGTACACACTGCTTCTTTTGAAATAAACATGCCATTTGAACCACACATAAAATACAAACTCAGCCTCAATAAACCCCATAATCGTCTACCATTAGGTTTCCTAGGCTGCCCCAGTGTCTAACCACATAGCCCTTAAGTATCCCATGTTATTCAGAATGGGATAATAATACACAGGTTACCACAGTACCACCCTATAATAAGGACTACTGCTTACCCTTGCCCCGCATGGGGAATATGACAGCCAAATTCTGATATATCATGTCTCCTCAGAATGAAAATAACTGCACATACCTTGAAATTGCTTGTAGCAAGAAATCGTTCACCCATACTGAAGACTTCTCCTGTCCTTCATCAGCAACGCTTGTGGGAAAGAACATTGATCTTAGTTACTACTGCTAAGATCATCAGACTCAAGGCATGATTCTTCTTCCATATCATGCTAGAGTAAAAACAGTACTCACCGGTACCATTTAAAATAACAAACTCTTGATTGAAGAAAAAACTAAACTATCTTTTATCACCACATAAACTTTACCCTTCCTATTGCTATGCATAGGCAAAGAGAATGACTGGGGGGAGGAGTTAAGGGAGAAGCTATATAGCAGCTCTGCTGTGGTGCTCTTTGCCACTTCCTGTTAGCAGGAGGATTATATCCCACAAGTAAAGGATGAAACCCGTGGACTCTGTATTATATATATATATATATATATATATATATATTTTTAAATTGACTATTTTGCAGCAAATTGGGTACTGGCAAACAGCTGCCAGGGGGGACCAAACCCTTTTTCACTACGTCACTCGTTCCAAATGCGCATATGTTAGATTGCTATTCTTACACTGAGCTTGGACAAGCGTTCACGCTTCGCGCATGTGCTGTAGGATTTTTTTTCTGTTTTAGTCATTTATTCCTCAATATTGTTAATCCTCAATAAAGTTATTAGTCATTTATTCCTCAATTGATGTCAGCTGCTGAATTCGATGCAACGATTTGATGCAACGATAGTATTCAATGAATGCATTTATTCATTGAATATTATGTTGCTATTGAACTGAAACGCAGTGGAACGCACGAGCGGTTATTGTCAGAAATGGGAGCGCGCTTTGCCACTACGTAAACAGCGGATGGGACCACTCTATACGTAAGAGGTATTGAAATAAGGAAGTGGATGGGAGGAGCTGGTCTAGAAAACGGCTGAAACTTGGTAAAATAAAGTTGCGGTTTTAATAATATACATACAAGGAATTAAGATGTGCCCTCAAAACCAAGCAAATTAACATTCACTTTAAGATGGGGGTGACCTTTGGGGGTGGGGGAGGGAAGAAAGCTGTTTGAGAGGGGTCAGGAAGGGATCAGGGGGTGGGGTGTGTCAGGTGGGAGGCTGATCTCTACACTAAAGCTACAATTAACCCCTTCACTGCTGGGCATAATACAAGTGTGGTGCGCAGCGGCATTTAGCAGCCTTCTAATTACCTAAAAGAAATGCCAAAGCCATATATGTCTGCTATTTCTGAACAAAGGGAATCCCAGAGAAGCATTTACGATTTGTGTCATGATTGCAGAAGCTGTTTGTAAATCATTTCAATGAGAAATCTAAAATTGTGAAAAAAGTTAACAATTTATT
>NC_069507.1:239718452-239720952 GCF_027579735.1 Bombina bombina
TATTATTTCAATTTTCTAGTTTGTTATGGATTATTTTACAAATGAAATATATCCTGATCTGTCTGGCCTATCTATACTATATCTAGTTCACTGTCTTTACAGGAATATATCCTGATCTGTCTGGCCTATCTATACTGTATCTAGTTCACTGTCTTTACAGGAATATATCCTGATCTGTCTGGCCTATCTATACTATATCTAGTTCACTGTCTTTACAGGAATATATCCTGATCTGTCTGGCCTATCTATACTGTATCTAGTTCACTGTCTTTACAGGAATATATCCTGATCTGTCTGGCCTATCTATACTATATCTAGTTCACTGTCTTTACAGGAATATATCCTGATCTGTCTGGCCTATCTATACTATATCTAGTTCACTGTCTTTACAGGAATATATCCTGATCTGTCTGGCCTATCTATACTATATCTAGTTCACTGTCTATCCTGATCTGTCTGGCCTATCTATACTATATCTAGTTCACTGTCTTTACAGGAATATATCCTGATCTGTCTGGCCTATCTATACTATATCTAGTTCACTGTCTTTACAGGAATATATCCTGATCTGTCTGGCCTATCTATACTATATCTAGTTCACTGTCTTTACAGGAATATATCCTGATCTGTCTGGCCTATCTATACTATATCTAGTTCACTGTCTTTACAGGAATATATCCTGATCTGTCTGGCCTATCTATACTATATCTAGTTTACTGTCTTTACAGGAATATATCCTGATCTGTCTGGCCTATCTATACTATATCTAGTTCACTGTCTTTACAGGAATATATCCTGATCTGTCTGACCTATCTATACTATATCTAGTTCACTGTCTTTACAGGAATATATCCTGATTTGTCTGGCCTATCTATACTATATCTAGTTCACTGTCTTTACAGGAATATATCCTGATCTGTCTGGCCTATCTATACTATATCTAGTTTACTGTCTTTACAGGAATATATCCTGATCTGTCTGGCCTATCTATACTATATCTAGTTCACTGTCTTTACAGGAATATATCCTGATCTGTCTGGCCTATCTATACTATATCTAGTTCACTGTCTTTACAGGAATATATCCTGATCTGTCTGGCCTATCTATACTGTATCTAGTTCACTGTCTTTACAGGAATATATCCTGATCTGTCTGGCCTATCTATACTATATCTAGTTCACTGTCTTTACAGGAATATATCCTGATCTGTCTGGCCTATCTATACTGTATCTAGTTCACTGTCTTTACAGGAATATATCCTGATCTGTCTGGCCTATCTATACTATATCTAGTTCAGTGTCTTTACAGGAATATATCCTGATCTGTCTGGCCTATCTATACTATATCTAGTTCACTGTCTATCCTGATCTGTCTGGCCTATCTATACTATATCTAGTTCAGTGTCTTTACAGGAATATATCCTGATCTGTCTGGCCTATCTATACTATATCTAGTTCAGTGTCTTTACAGGAATATATCCTGATCTGTCTGGCCTATCTATACTATATCTAGTTCACTGTCTATCCTGATCTGTCTGGCCTATCTATACTATATCTAGTTCACTGTCTTTACAGGAATATATCCTGATCTGTCTGGCCTATCTATACTATATCTAGTTCAGTGTCTTTACAGGAATATATCCTGATCTGTCTGGCCTATCTATACTATATCTAGTTCACTGTCTATCCTGATCTGTCTGGCCTATCTATACTATATCTAGTTCACTGTCTTTACAGGAATATATCCTGATCTGTCTGGCCTATCTATACTATATCTAGTTCACTGTCTTTACAGGAATATATCCTGATCTGTCTGGCCTATCTATACTGTATCTAGTTCACTGTCTTTACAGGAATATATCCTGATCTGTCTGGCCTATCTATACTGTATCTAGTTCACTGTATTTACAGGAATATATCCTGATCTGTCTGGCCTATCTATACTATATCTAGTTCACTGTCTATCCTGATCTGTCTGGCCTATCTATACTATATCTAGTTTACTGTCTTTACAGGAATATATCCTGATCTGTCTGGCCTATCTATACTGTATCTAGTTCACTGTCTTTACAGGAATATATCCTGATCTGTCTGGCCTATCTATACTGTATCTAGTTCACTGTCTTTACAGGAATATATCCTGATCTGTCTGGCCTATCTATACTATATCTAGTTCACTGTCTTTACAGGAATATATCCTGATCTGTCTGACCTATCTATACTATATCTAGTTCACTGTCTTTACAGGAATATATCCTGATCTCTCTGGCCTATCTATACTGTATCTAGTTCACTGTCTTTACAGGAATATATCCTGATCTGTCTGACCTATCTATACTATATCTAGTTCACTGTCTTTACATGAATATATCCTGATCTGTCTGGCCTATCTATACTATATCTAGTTCACTGTCTTTACAGGAATATATCCTGACCTGTCTGGCCTATCTATACTATATCTAGTTCATTGTCTTTACATGAATATATCCCAGAGAGCAGTA
>NC_069507.1:239728452-239780952 GCF_027579735.1 Bombina bombina
ATTGATGTCCTCTTTAATATAGTCATCACATCATCACAGGACCCGTGCGCCCTGCATGGGGATGGCCGAGGGGACACGAGGCACACAGCTAAGCCTTTGTTGCTTTCTTCAATGTTTAAGAAGAAAAAAAAAAGGAGGCTCACAATTGAGATATTGGCACCTTTGACTGACAAGATCTAATCAGCTTATCTTGGAGCTAATAAAGTTGATAGCCTGTGGAGCTTATGTAAGGCAAAGGTTGAGTGAGCTTCCACTAGTCTAGGCCTTGAGGGCTGGAATTAAGACTCTACTTATCTAGGATTGAAATAGGGATCCAAACCCCTGGTACAACTACCTGGTGTAACACAGTCCTCATTAGGTGATTTCAGCTAGCTAGATTTAGAACGTCTATTCTGATTGTGCTTCATACAGTTATTTTATGTGCACAAATGAAGATTATTTAGTGTTGAAATGTCATGTCAAGTGTATAAATGCTTGAACCCATCACAGACCAGTATTACCTTTTACTGAGAATGTTACTTTTTTATAATAGTGCGCCTCCATATCAGTTTGAAATTTTGAGAGAGACGGTTACATACTTATTTAACAATAACTGTATACACAAGGCCTCGTTACCTGCAGTCACTAGATTAGTAAAGGGACAGTAAGCCTAAATGTTTACAGTAATGCTTTAAAAAACTACAAAAGGCTTATCTCCAACCATCCCAAAATATTTTCAATACTTATCTTTGCACACATAGGGTGCTCTTTGCCGCCCAATGCTACCAGCCCCCAGCGACAGTCTTTGTTTTTTAAGATTTTAAAAACGAAGCAGTGCAGCCAATCAAATTAAGTAGCATGACCCAAAGGCTAAACAGAGCTGGCATATACTGCTCTGCAAACAGTTCACTGAACTAAGCTATATGCAGAGCAGCAGGTGTCTATTACATTTAAGAGGGGCTATACCACACCCATGAATTGGATCCATACACATATGCTTCTGACAGGTGATTACTGTTGCCAAAGTAAACACCACAATAAACATATGCTTATATGGGGGTGGTTTGGGTCCATTTAAGAGTCACTTAAAGAAAGGACACTGCTGTTCCACTATTTCCCTCTTTTATATGAAGAGGTATTGTGTGTGTTTGTGTGTTTATGCTGAACCAAATTATATCATACAGTAAACATCACCCACTAATGGCATAAGTATTAGTCTCCAAATTAGAAAGAAGGGGCTCCACTCTTTGAAAAATATGGACTCATGCCAGCTGTGCCGCTTATTGGGGTGTTAAGGTTATAAAAGGTTCCTCTCTCCCTTAGAAAACACCTATCTAGTGGCTAGTTAGAGCATCCATTACTATGGTGATTACCCACCCACAAATTAGAGAGGCAAAAAAAAGAATTCCCTCTTTAAAATAAGGGGTATCATTCCCCTCTAATAGATCACCGTGTCCCTCTCACCCGCATTTTAAACACTGTGTCTGAATGCCAGTGCACAGAACACACACACGTACCCATGCCTGTAATACAGTGATCGCTTTTAATAGAAGCACTTTTGCTAACAAAAATATTTCAAAAACGCTTTTATCCAAAAATGAAATGCATCTATCCATATTTGTGTTTTCACTATTATATTATGTTACATTTTTTTTTATTAACAAGTGAACTGAGCGCAAATATTTTACCACAAAAAATACAAACAGCCAAGAAATGGCCATAAATTGGTTAAAAATTCTCATCATTCTAAAATGAGTACTAGCTAGACAAGGATACAGCACAAACACTTTTCATCAAACACCTAGAAAGGGGGGGGGGATATGCAAAGTAAGGAAAGGAGGCTGAAGGTATCTGGAGAGTTTCTACCCACTCCCGGAGCTATATATTCATCAGCTAATGAATACAATGACAGAGAAAGAACATTTTAATACCAAACTATTGTTTATTTAAAGTGTAGTACCATTCTACAGACTGTCATTTAAAGGGACTTAAAAACCCAACCATTTTCTCTCATGATTCAGGTAGAGCAGATCATTTTAAACTACTTTCCAATAAACTTCTATTATGAAATTTGCTTCATTCTCTTGCAATCCTTTGTTGTAGGCGCCGCAAGGCTCTACCGGGAGCTAGCTGAACACATCAGGTGAGCCAATGGTAACAGGCATATATGTGCAGCAACCAACCAGCTCCCAGTACTGCATTGCCGCTCCTGAGCCTACCTAGGCAGAGATTTCAACGAAGAATAACAAAAATTAAGCAAATTTGATAATAGAAATTAATTGAAGAGTTGTGTGAAATTGTATGCTCTAACTGAATCATGAAACTGAATAATGTTGAGATTCATATCCTATTAAAGGGACACTGAACCCCATTTTTTTCTTTCGTGATTCAGATAGAGCATGCAATTTTAAGCAACTTTCTAATTTACTCCTATTATCAAATTTTCTTAATTCTCTTGGTATCTTTATTTGAAAAGCAAGAATGTAAGTTTAGATGCCGGCCCATTTTTTTTTTTTTTTTATTTTTTTTTATTGAGGGAATTGCACAGACAAATACGCAAAAACAGTTTGCCCCAACAAGGACTTGGTAAACAGCATATAATAAAACAAGTATTATGGACAATTAGACCTGTATAAGAACAACTATAGAAATAATACTCCTATCAATTTCGCAAAGTGTTCTCAAGTTGATGAATGCATCAGGTGGATAAAAGTTGGAGAGCAAACTCAAAATCGCCCTCTTTTCCCTCAAAGATAGCTGAGGTCGCTTTTGGGCCTCTATGGATTAAAGGTACTATTCAGAGGGCTTTTAGAAAGCACAGGCCCAATCGAGGCCTGCGCTGATAGGCTCCTTCCATTGACAACTAGGACCCTAGAAAGGTCCAAGAGATTGAGAGTAATAATGAAGGAGATGATATACTCAAGCATAACAAGATTAGATATTCCAATATTTCACATTGTATCCGAAATGCGAACTGTAGGGACTGCATCTCACATAAGCTCACATAATAATATATACAAGAATGTAGTTGCTCACAAGAAAACAAATATGGGAAGAACATTGAGGCTAAAAAAACAAACAAACTAGAAGTTGCAGGCACAGAAGGGGTTATAGCTTTGCAGAAAAATTAGGCTGCTGGCTGGGCTACAAACTTCTGCAGTCACCTGGAGGTGATTAAGTGCTTATTCCACCGTGATGGGCAGCGTATAGATGGGGGACACGTGAACTGGGCGCCTCAGGCTCTCTGGGCTTTAGACAACACAGGAGTATTTCAAGGGGGAGCATAGATATACAAGTGAGGTTGTAGATGCAGTAACTAATAATGATATACAGACTGTAGATATTAGACAATGAATGAAATTCATAAAAAATTGTAACATTAAGAACATTCGAAGAGCCATTTTTACATTTATATGGGTACATTCTCTAACCTGGGCTCTACGAACAGGGCAGAGACTGCTCAACTCTGCCATATAGGAGCATAGAGGATACATTATTTATCCCTTTACTACACAATTGGGAGAGGGGGGGGGGAAGAGGGGAAGGGAAAAAGAGAGGGGGTAAAAGTGAGGGAGGGAGGGGAGAAAGGGAGGGAGGGATAGGGAGAAGAAGGGGGGAAAGGGAAGAGGAAAGGGATGGGAAAGGGGAAGGAGGGAGAGGGGGGCGGATCCAAAACATGTATTTAGGTCCCATTCCTGGAAGAAAAAAACAAAACAAAAAACAAAAAAAACATGCTACCCAAGTGATCTCTAAAAGTAAGCCAAGTACTCTCTTCCCCACCAACACATATTATCAATAGGGGGCTTCAAGGATATGTGAGGGGAAATGGTTCACGATATATAGTTAGATTAGAGAAGAGCAAGGGGCAGACAATGGTAATTTCATAGATATAAGAGACAAAACAGTCGCATATTTAACACCAAAGGTAGCCAAATGATTAGAGAGGATAGAGGTTCTCACATCTCCACCTAACTGACAGGCATGAATTTTGCTGGGGCCGCAAGTTTACACAATTGAGTCTATATGTTCAGACCTAACGGTCGTCATGCAGGAGAACAAGTATAGAACACAGACACCCTGCTGAGCATGGCGGTAGCTGCGCAGATGACAGCCACAGCAGAAACGCTCAGCCCACGCCGGTCCTTACACAGGGTTGTCTCACCGAGGTGTCAAGTAGGTCCAGGGGCTTCCAGCGTGACCTGTCCATCAGATATAGCCCCAGACAGACAATAATGCCAGGGTCAAGTTGTCCTCCATGTGCACCCCTCTGAAGTATAGCGGCACAGTAGCAAGGGCTCCCACAGTCCCCCCAGGGTATCTGGACCCAGAGATCTGACCTGCACCGGGTCGCCGGTAATCCACAGGTCTCCAATTCTGCGATGTGCGGTAGGCTAGCCGGGAGTTGATCGATAACCTCCTGAGAATCACTGCACTGCTCACTCAAAACAGCGGTATAGAATATAAAAATATCCCAGCGCCTACTAAAACCTTATTGGCCTAGGGGGGTGATACCTAGTTATCACCTAGAGAAATAGTAAATAGGAAGGTAAATCCTAGGCGCCAATATATGGCTAAGGTTTAAAGTGTTAAAAATATTAAAAATATTTATTACAGCTCGTCGTACAATGTTAAAATGTAATTAAAATACAAGGCTAAAAGGCATGGATCCACGCTATACAATAAAAAGTATTAATGGTAAAAAATAACAGTATACAATAGGGCAATTGGACAAAGAACAGTAATACACAGTGGTGCTACAAAGTGACTTGGTGCAATACTCCAAATAAGCTAAAAATGGGGTAATGACATCAGAGGTTGCAATCAGAAAGGCCAATAAAAACAGTGAAAAAATCCATCAAAAAATCAAATGTCAAAAATATCAAAAATAATGTCCAATGTGAAAATATAACGTTCAATGTGAAAAAATGTGTCCTTTGAAAAGTCAGTGCAAGAGGTAGTCAGTATGTGAGAAAATTTCCAAAATTTTCCAACCTTGATCCAAAATAAATCCGCTGCGATACTCCTATTTGGTGTGCTTCCAATGTGAAAAAAGATAGAAAATGTGGAATGTATTGTGATCATTCTACACATTGTTTTTTATCTTTCTCTCCACAGGTTTTTATATATATTTTTTCCCCTTGATATTTTTTTTTTTTTTTCATATTTTTATTTTTATTTTTTGGAATTGTCTGCACTGTGTCATCTAGTGTGCACTTACCTTCACCACTCCAGCCACTCCAGGCTGGCCACACCTACACTAACATTCCACATTTTCTATCTTTTTTCACATTGGAAGCACACCAAATAGGAGTATCGCAGCGGATTTATTTTGGATCAAGGTTGGAAAATTTTGGAAATTTTCTCACATACTGACTACCTCTTGCACTGACTTTTCAAAGGACACATTTTTTCACATTGAACGTTATATTTTCACATTGGACATTATTTTTGATATTTTTGACATTTGATTTTTTGATGGATTTTTTCACTGTTTTTATTGGCCTTTCTGATTGCAACCTCTGATGCCATTACCCCATTTTTAGCTTATTTGGAGTATTGCACCAAGTCACTTTGTAGCACCACTGTGTATTACTGTTCTTTGTCCAATTGCCCTATTGTATACTGTTATTTTTTACCATTAATACTTTTTATTGTATAGCGTGGATCCATGCCTTTTAGCCTTGTATTTTAATTACATTTTAACATTGTACGACGAGCTGTAATAAATATTTTTAATATTTTTAACACTTTAAACCTTAGCCATATATTGGCGCCTAGGATTTACCTTCCTATTCACTCAAAACAGCATGGGGTGCCACCTCCGAGACTTCAGCAGCAACTGTTGCGTGGGTGTCCGCCATGATATATAGGAGGCGGTCAAATCTTCGGTACATCTCGCGATCAAAGTCCTCAAACCAATCTTGCAGCGTCGCAAGCAGCCCCTCCATGGTCCCAGAAGCCCCACACTCCATTGGGTACCACTCTGCAAAGTCAGCTCAGGCCCTCTTACTATCGTCCTGCCGCAAAAGACGTGGCATATGTTTCTCTCAGGGAGGCCCCAAGCTCGGCTAGGCCCCAATCAGTCACTCCTCTCTGCTGCTTGAAACCCTTTTATAGGGTACTGGTTAGGTCCTCAACTGATGCAGGGCTCGCTTAGAGTGGGTACATCTCCCTTGTCATGCGAATTAGCTAAATTTTAACAGTTTTTTTTGTCATTTATTGCAGGAGCCATATTCAAATACGTCCTCTCTGTATGCAAGCTGGCTCCGCCCCCCCTGCCGGCCCATTTTTGATACACAACTCGTTTTTCTTACTGATTGGTGGATAAATTAACCCAAGTGCTGTCCAGGGTCTGAAACCAAAAAAATAGCTTAGATGCCTTCTTTTTCAAATAAAGATAGCAAGAGAACGAAGAAAAAATGATAATAGGAGTAAATTAGAAAGTTGCTTAAAATTGCATGCTCTATCTGAACCACAAAAGAAAAAAATTGGGTTCAGTGTCCCTTTAATATTGCTAGAAACTGATCAGTTGAGTAGACTAGCATACTATGATTCTTACATGAGCTACTTAGCAATGAACTGAACCATTTTATGAGCTACTGCATTATTCAAATCTATCTACATCCAAAGAAATACATATCCAGCTGCGTTCCTAAACCACATATGGATCCATTCATGTTTCTAACTTGTACAAATATTGACCTTCAATTACAAGCTGAATAGTAAAACCAGTTAGACTTTTGTAGACAAAGTAGTATATCATGCTTGCCGAGTTTGAAAAATAAAACTATTAATAAAAGTAGCAGAGCAAATATTGGCTTTCCTTTAACGTTGGTTTCGTTTCTTTCCGCCCCAGCAACCTTACTGTCAGGGTATATTGTAAGATTTATCTATTACAGCCAAAGTCTGAATTGGAAGATGTCTTACTGAACTCTAACTAATCCATTATGTTATGTCTTGCCAACCGAAAGGCCTTAGTTACAAAGCCATTGGTGTATACAGGTACTGAAACGAGATACATAGAAAGTATACAACACATTCTCAGATCTCTTAAATAAAGTATTAAATCAAGTAGAATTAAATTATAAATAAAAAGACAATGCAAAAATACTTACTCTGAATTTGAAATAAGCAGTAGATTTTATTCTGACAAATTTATTTTTTCCCAATTTGTATCATGTGACTGCCCATAAGCCAATAACAGATTAGTATATGTATACACTGAACTCTTGCACATGCTCAGTAGGAGCTGGTGCCTCAGAAAGTGTGTATATAAAGACTGTGCAAAATTTGAAAATGGAAATAAATTGGAAAGTCTCTATCTGAATCATTAAAGTTTAATTTGGACCTTAGTGTCCCTTTAAAGGGAAACAAATACATTATTCTATGTATACATTAGAAATTAAATCAATGCTTTGCTAAATATCTGCATGCAAAATACAAGTTTAACAAAAAACATATAAAACTGTCATTTTATTAACCAAAATATTGTTTTGCACATGCAGGATACACCCACTAAAATTTATTTTGAATGTTGTTTATCTTACTTCGGGGTCAATTACAATCTATTGGTTGATTTGTTTTTGGCAGTTTTTCTGCACTTAAAGGGATAGTAAACCCCAAAATGTTATTTTATGATTCAGATAGAAAATACAATTTTAAACAACTTTCCAATTTAATTCTATTATGAAATTTTCTTCATTCTCTTGTTATCCATTGCTGAAGGGACAGCATTGCACTACTGACAGGAAGCTGAAAATATCTATTTAGCCAATCACAAGAGGCAAATGTGTGCAGGCACCAATTAGCAGCAGCTCCCACTAGTGTATGATATGTGCATATTCATTTTTTAACAAGGGATACTAAGGGAACAAAGCACATTTGAAAATAGAAATGAATTTAAAAGTGTCTTAAAATGACATGCACTATCTGAATCACGCAAGTTTAATTTTTACTTTCCTATCCCTTTAATGTTTGAGGCAAGATTTAGGGTATTTCTCAAGAGCCGTAAAGGACCAACAAAAGGTAGAGCAGCAAATTATTACCTTTAAATACCTCAAAATACTGTATGTCATAAACGGCAGCCACAATTAAGCCATATAGAAATACTCAGACTGGCCAACGCCTGACGTGCGTTTCGTCTGAGCTTTTATGGCATATTTAGAGGTATTTAAAGGTAATGATTGGCTGCTCTATCTTTTGTTGGTCCGATAAGGATGATTCCCAGACATTTTTCAATAATTGTGTATGAACACCCTACGTCAGTGTAATGTTAAGCCCACTGCATGTGGGATTCATCTAATCATAGTGTAATTTGTGTATAGGGAAATTTTTGTCAGGTCGTTGGGTGCTACACAATGGGCCTCTCTGTCCTATGACCATTCATAAGAAGCATATCTCTTCTGCCACTATATATATATATGTACTATATAATACGTGCTATCCTTTCTCGCTATTACTCAGACGACAGTACTGTGTGTTCATGTTTAAGTGCTTTTACTCTGTGTTATGTTGACACTTTTTATCCCTGCATATTAAAAGTTATGTTTTAGATTGTGTCCCCGTTACTATACCTCCACTTGTGAAGTGTGTGCCGGAGAATTATATTATTTTCTTTATCAGTGTTAAAAAAAATTGTCATATATTTATTTGATGTTACTGTACTGTCTTTTTTTGTTTGGGGGCAACTGGGGAAACTTTTTTTCATTAACCAGTGGTCTGATCTCTGGTTAATTATTTCTAGCGCTAAGTGTAAAAGTGAGCTTACAGTAGAATTAACCACTTGTAATGTCTGGTTATTTAACATTCGCTGCTAAAGGAACAAATTTGCCTATTTACCAGCGAACGTTAAGATAGTGCCTCACTTGTAATCTAGTGACCATGGCTTGTAGTTGTAAGAAATATTTGAGACAAATATAAACTACAATTGTTGCGAGTGGAGAGTTTGGAGGCAGCAAATTTCACAGTGCCAAGAGCAACATAAAATTAAATACACCCCAATTCACTCTCTTACGGAACTACTTTTTGCATTACAGGATTCCCACCCTGACTTGTAGAGACAATGTGGCGTAATAATAGTACAAGCTTTATTCCAAAACAACACATTCATTTCTGCATTGCAGTTCCCTAATTCAGTGTTCACTGTTCCTTCCTCTTGATTGTGAATTTGTGGGTTCTCCATCTACACAGCCTACTGACTGGGAACAGTGATGGAAGTCAGGTAAAACAATCCCACGTATGCATACCATTTCATACAAAGTTATTTTGAACCCTCCTGTTATTAAAACATCCTATATTAACATTGGGGAACCTCACTCTCTGTTACTTTGGACTCATGAAGTATAGTATTTGTCACGAACAAGAAGGCAATCAATTGTACTACATGGTTTGAACTTTATTTTAAGGTTTTGACCGATTTACGCCTTTTTAAGATTTCACATAATAACGCTCCATTGTGCTGGAGAGACTGCGGGAGGGTAGGCTTTCTGGCACATATTTGGCAAGAATGCCCTTAGATCCACCGCCTCTGGGTGCAAGCCCTTTCGTGCTGCTCAAAAATGGGTGTTATGTTGCTAGATCTCCCTCAAGCATGCCTTTTTCACTTGAAGCCCAAAACGTTCTCTCAACATCAACTAAATGCATGTATATACTTGTTCACATTAGTCAAAATGGTCCTAGCCAGACTTTAGCGCCAGATGATTTGTCCCTGATGGTCTCAGATTTGTTTGTTCTTGGAATATGTGGAAACTATGGAAGGTGAGATCTTTACAGCCTAATTTGGGATCAGAGGGGGCATTGTAAGGGTGAGGGGGCTGGCTCGGCTGCCAGTGGGTCTCCTACTTCAATCATATGATGAGCCTGGAGAGCCCGGCTAATCTTTTTTTGTGAGGAACTTAAGAATATAGAGACAGGTAGAGTTGTGGAGATATCCTTCCCTTCCTCTCCCTCCCCCCTTTTATGTTTTCTCTCTTTCTTTCTCTGGGATAAAAGCTCAAGGAGACATCCAAGAGGAAAACCCTTCCCTTTTCCTATCCATGTATGGTTATTTTTCATGGAACTTTTTACATACCAAACTTACCTTGATATTTTGAATCTTGTACTATTTGACTGGTTAATCTTTAAATCTATAGTTGCAATTCCATATCCCTTTGCTGTTGGTATAAGCAAGGACTTATTTTCTTTTGATATATATATATAACATTTTATTTTGCTTGTCAATGATTTTGCAGAATATGTAATTTTACAATATTTGCACTCTGTACATGGGCTTATTGTTTCAATTAGAAAAATAAAACAACTAAATACACTGTTGGGTACTATATAGGTCTAGTCTTTTTTGTAAATTCTACTTCATCTGCTTCATCAAACATCTGGAAGGGTCTACACTTGTTCTATTGGCAACAGTAGCTTATAGGGAATAACTATTTTTTAAAGTGTTCTCCATATAATAATAATAATAATTTGCGATTTATATAGCGCTGTTCTCCCTGTGGGACTCAAAGCACTTTACAATTATACCAACATGAAGACATAAAAGTTAGGAGTTTCTGAAGGTCAGATAAGCGGACTGAATGCCTGATGGAAGAGGTGGGTCTTTAGCTTTTTTTTTTTAAAAAAAAGAAAAAAGTCTGTAAGGACGGTGCCTCTCTGATTGCGCACGGTAAAGAGTTCCAGAAAGTAGGGGCAGCGTGGCCGAATGCCCTTGAGCCTGAGTTTGTCCTTATTCATGGCACTGAGAGGAAGGATAATTATATTATTAAACACCGCTAAGCTTAAAGGGACATGAAACTCAAAATGTTTCTTTAATGATTCAGATTGAGCATAAAATCGTAAAATAGTTTTCAATTTACTTTACTACATTCTCATGGTCTTATCTTAGTTGAACGGAATACTTAGGTAGGTGGCGTGCATGTGCCTGGAAAACTATATGGTAGCAGTTTTGTAAGAATGCCTTTGAGCACTAGATAGCATCAGTGTTTATATGATGTATAACAATGTTAAAAATCATTTTTGCAAAACTGCTGCCATAAAGGGCTCCTGACTCCACCTTTTGAGCAATCTGGGGGCTCCCACCGATTTCCACCCCGGCGATCGGGCCTGTATAGTGACAGGCATCGCCGGGGCTTCCCGTTACGTGCGGTGACGTCACTGCGTAACTTTTTTTTAAAAAAACAATACACAGTATAGGGAAAGGGGGCATGCTGCTTAGAAGCTTGTATCTCAGTCATCTAAGCAGCTATAGACCCCCAAGACCCTAATAGCCTAACCTTTCCAATGGTATAAGTCTTCTTAAGTCAATTTTTTTTTTTTCAAATAGTATAAAAAATTTAAATCCTGCTTATCACTCAAAGGGTTAAATTAAGGGAAGTTCTCAAAAATGTTAACATTGCAAGAAAAAAGGAAATTTCCAGCCACTTATTGTTCTGATCCAACATACAAAATAGACATATATTATTCTTCAGAGATGTTGGCTCCGGACATAAGTCTGCAAATTTCTAAATCCTATTCTATCTGTAAAATGTGCAGTTAAAGATATGCTTATAAACATTACTGTTAGATTAATAAAGCATATCTAGTGTAATTCAGACAATATGCTAAGCACTAGGCTGGAGAGTAATTTTACACGCAATAAAAATAATTTGATTACAAATTATAGGGCACTTTACCTTATAAGACCAAGGACTGATGGGATGCTGAGATTTAAGGATTCAAAAGTATCCATAGCCGTTTTGGCTTATAAAAAATGCAACAGCAAAATAACTTATTATACTGTCCGAAATTCAACAGTGTGTGTCCTATTACAGCGCCTGCAGGGACCCTCTTACCTCCTAGCTGAATTTAGCAATGTCTTGCAACAGTACAGCAACAAGTTCTCTCAGACCTTAACGAAGGATTAAGGGTTATTAAATTCATAATTTTATGGCATTTATCAGCTATAAAAACTCAACTTTTTTTCTTTTGTGATTCAGATACTGCATGCAATTTAAAAAAAATCAAACAGTTCTATTATCAAATGTACTTTGTTCTTGTGGTATTCTTTGTTGAAGTGATATCTATATAGGCAGAGCACACATTTCTGGAGCAGTATATAACAAGAGACACAATGTATAACAGTTATAAAACTGCTGCCATATATTGATCCAATCACTTGCAGCATCATATATGCTTTTCAACAAAGGATACCAAGAGAAGGAAGCAAATTTGATAATAGAAGTAAATTGAAAAGTTTTTTTCTTCATTTAAAACACCCACCTGAATCATGAAATACATTTTTGGGGTTCTATGTCCCTTAAGCAGAACATTACAAATGAGCGGCATAAAAACATTTTAAAAGCTTTTACAACTGTCCAGTTGTTAGCAAAATTTTCATTATTCTGCATTCCAGGAATACACCACTTCAGAAAATGTATCTTATTTCCTTTGATGATGCCAATTAGGTACAGAATAAAATCAGTGTCTGCACTGATAAATCGATCATTCTGTAGCATTGATCTGATGCATACAAAATGTAGCCTTTGTTAAAAATCATACCTAGGTATGCTCAAGAATAGCAAAGCCCAACTGGAAGCTAACTAGTGATTGGAGGCTACACACATGCCTCTTGTAATTGGCTCACAAGATGTTTTCAGCTAGGTCCCAATAGTGCATTGCTGCTCTGGAGCTTAATTTAACTATGTGTTTAACCCTCGTGCAGGGGTTAAACACATAATTACAGACAAACAATAGTGCAACAATAACATCATTTAACATGAGAGCATTTTCTTTTTGCACTTTTAAGTACATTTGGGTTTACTTGCTCCTTTAAGGAATAAATAAATGTTGTTTCAAATAGTTATCTGCCAATTGTTTATAAGCTGTAGGTTTTTACAAAGCTGCTAAGTAATTGTGCTTTTAAGACATAGGCCTTAGAATTTGGCCAGTTTTGCGTGAGGTCATAACTTTGCTGGTTGTCCCAGGTGATCTCTTGCTTATCACATAAAGCTTCATATAAAAATTACTAACAGCTATTACGAAGACAAAAACATTGACAAAAGTGTTAGAACAAAAGCTCTAAAACCTATGAATGTGTCTCCTGAAGCAATTTGCAAATTAGCAATTAGGAACTGACTTCCCTTCAATCCAATAGCAGGAGCTATCGATCTGAGAAGTTAATACTCACTGAGGTCAATATAAGATCTCAAGGGTCAACTAATCCAGATACCGTCTTCTGCTTTCTAGTTGTACAGAAATGATTACTTACATAGATCACAATCATTTCTGGACGCTCGCTGCTCATGCGGTTTTGAAAATGGACAGATGTGCATTTATATTGGCTTTTAACTCAAGACTTGCTGAAGAGATCGATAAAGCAAAATTAAAAGTCTTTGCTATAAAAAAACATTGATAAAAGAAAGTGGGTTTAACCCCTTGACTGCTAGGGTGATGCTAAAACAGGCAAGTGGTCAACAAAGCAAATTTGTTTTTTATGGTTTAGTGAAAAAAAAAAAAAAAATACACTGCAGAAGAGAATACAACCAGATTTTTGTTTATAGATCATTACCAATGTACTGAGTATTAATCATTGCACACAATATCAGGTGCTTTTATTTGATCTGCAATTTAGGGTACGCATGGGGGGGGGGGGGGAAGCTAAAGGATCTTTAAACTCATAGGATATATCAGTAACTAAGCACTGTTCTCCAAAGTCAATGCTTTAAAATGATTTAAAGCGATGGTAAACTTTAGCTAATCAAATGCTAAAAATGTAATCTATGGCATTAAAAAAGTATATGTGTACCTTTTTAAAAAAAATCTATACGTGAAAAGGGTTAAATCCGAGCCTATAGTAATGCATCTATTATGATGTTATGCTGGACCACTGGGATGAACTCTTTTTTATTTTTTTATTACAATTTCAATGAACATCCAATCAGTGTGTGTGTCATATGACATTCTTGAAGTCCAGCCCTTTGAAAGCTCTTAAAGGAACATGAAACCCATATTTTGTCTTTCATGATTTAAAAAGAGCATGCAATTTTAAACAACTTTCTAATTTACTTCTATTATCTAATTTGCTTCATTCTCTTGATATACATTGCTGAAAAGCATATCTAGATAGGCTCAGTAGCTGCTGATTGGTTGCTGCACATAGATGCCTCGTGTGATTGGCTCCTCCATATGCATTGCTATTTCTTCAACAAAGCATATCTAAAGAATGAAGCAAATTAGAAAATAGAAGTAAATTGGAATATTGTTTATAATTGTATTCTCTACTTGAATCATGAAAGAAAATTTTGGGGTTTAGTGTCCCTTTAAGAAGCCTATGTAGAGAATGGGTGGGACTGATCTCTATGTCACAGCCCAGCCAAAATAGGAAATGAAGGGGGGCGGATTATAAATCTTTCATTATAAAATATAAATATATACTGTTTGTGTGTGTGTATGTATATATATATATATATATATATATATATATATATATATATATATATATATATATATATATATATATATAATACATATAATACATATATACACACACATACACTCTTTAAAAATAATTATTATGCAGTTTTGCTTGTACACTAATATATTTTTCATTGCAACATTCTTAAAGTATGAACATTACCATCACATCCACACTGTTATTTCATTAGCACAGTTTGCAAGAGTTTGCAAATAAAGAACAGTTCTGGATATACCACTTAAGATCTTTCAGAATCAGTCTTCCTGGTCTCCTTGACTGTAGCTAATTAGGGACAAATGTAAATATCTCTGAGCTAACCAGTCACTTTGTAGTATGTTGCGGGGTAAATAACTGTCACCATATTTAAGTTTGATGGAGGTAGCCCAACCTCTTTTGAGTGAGTAGATCTAAAACAGTTTTTAGTGGTATTTTATAATAATGGCAGACAAAATAAATAATGGTTGTATACTGCGCTAGTATTTGATAGTACTCAAACTGTTTAAATATCCCTTTAAGTGGGACATAAAAAACAAAATTTATGCTTACCTGATAAATTTATTTCTTGACACGGTGAGTCCACGGATCATCAATTGCTGTTGGGAATATCACTCCTGGCCAGCAGGAGGAGGCAAAGAGCACCACAGCAAAGCTGTTAAGTATCACTTCCCTTCCCACACTCCCCAGTCATTTGACTGAAGGAAAAGGAGAGAAAGGAAATAAAGTGTGGAGGTGCCCAAGGTTTATTAAAAAAAACTGTCTTTAAACAAGGGCGGGCCATGGACTCACCGTGTCAAGAAATAAATAAATGTATCAGGTAAGCATACATTTTGTTTTCTTTCTTAAGACACAGCGAGTCCACGGAATCAGCAATTACAGTTGGGAATCAATACCCAAGCTAGAGGACACAGATGATTAGGGAGGGACAAGACAGGTAACCTTAAACAGAAGGCACCACACCGCTTGCAGAACCTTTCTTCCAAAAGAAGCCTCAGCCGAGGCAAAAGTATAACCTTTATAAAATTTAGAAAAAGTGTGCAAAGAAGACTAAGTCGCAGCCTTACAAATCTGTTCCACAGAGGCCTCAATCTTGAAGGCCCAAGAAGAAGAAACAGCCCTAGTGGAATGAGTCTCATAAGCCAAACGAATAATACTTCTCAACCAGAGAGAAAGAGAAGTGGCAGTAGCTTTCTGTCCTTTACGTTTCCCAGAAAAGCAAACAAACAATGCAGAAGACTGACGAAAATCCTTAGTCGCCTGCAAATGGAATTTAAGAGCCCGCACAACATCTAAGTTGTGCAACAAACGTTCCTTATGAGAAGTATTAGGGCACAGAGAAGGAACAACAATTTCCTGATTAATATTTATGTACGAAACAACCTTAGGAAGAAAACCAAACTTGGTACGAAGAACTTCCTTCCCTGCATGAAATATGAGATAAGGAGAGTCACACTGCAAAGCTGAGAGTTCAGAAACCCTTCTAGCAGAAGAAATAGCAGTAAGAAACAAAACCTTCTAAGATAATTACTTAATATCTATGGCATGCATAGGCTCAAACAGAGCCTGTTGCAAAACTTTAAGAACAAGGTTAATTTAAAAACAGGCCTGATTCTGACCCGGGCCTGACAAAAGGATTGTACATCTGGCATGTCCGCCAGATGCTTGTGCAACAAAATAGATAGAGCAGAAATCTGACCCTTGAGGGTACTGACAGACAATCCCTTCTCCAGGCCGTCCTGGAGAAAAGATAAAATTCTTGGAATTCTGACTCTACTCCAAGAATATCCTTTAGATTCACACCAATAAAGATATTTACACCTTATCTTATGGTAAATCTATCTAGTGACAGACCGATTCGGAAAATACATGATTAGCTACAATCAAGCATTCAATCTCCAAGCAGTCAGCTTCAGAGAAACAAGATTTGGATGATGAAAGGGTCCTTGGAGTAGAAGGTCCTTCCTCAGGGGAGGCAGAGACAACATTTCCACTAGATGTGCAAACCTGATCCTGCGAGGCCACGCCGGAGCTATTCGAATAACCGACGCTCTCTCCTGCTTGATTCGAGCAATGACTCGTGGTAGGAGTGCAAACGGAGGAAACAGATATGCCAACCTGAAATGCCAAGGAACTGCCAGAGCATCTATCAGATTTGAGGATCTCTTGACCTCGAACTGTACTTTGGAAGCTTGGCGTTCTGATGAGATGCCATTAGATCCAATTCCGGTAGCCCCCATTTGCTTGTTAACCTGGAAAACACTTCCGGATGAAGTTCCCACTCCCCAGGATGAAAAGTCTGTCTGCTCAGGAAATCTGCTTCCCAATTGTCCACTCCTGAAATGTGGATGGCAGACAGGTAGCAATTGTGAGCCTCAACCCACTGAATGATTCGCGCCACCTCCTTCATGGCTAAGGAACTCTGAGTTCCCCCCCTGGTGGTTGATGTAAGCCACTGAGGTTATGTTGGCCGACTGGAACCTGATAAACCGGGCTAAGGCCAACTGAGGCCAAGCCATCAAGGCACTGAAGATCACTCCAATATGTTTATGGGGAGAGCAGATTCCTCCTGAGACCAAAGTCCCTGCACCTTCAACGAGTCCCAGACAGCTCCCCAACCCATCAGGCTGGCAACCATTGTCACAATTACCCAAGAGGGTCTCTGAAAGCATGTCCCCTGGGACAGATGTTCTTGAGACAGCCACCACGGTAGGGAGTCTCTTGTTGATTAATCCAGAATTATCCTCTGGGATAGGTCTGCATAATCCCCGTTCTATTGAGCGAGCATGCATAGCTGTAGAGGTCTCAAATGGAGCCAAGCAAAGGGAAATATGTCCATGGAAGCCACCATCAAACCAATTACCTCCAAACATTGGACCACTGATGGCCGTACCGCAAACTGTAGGGACAGGCACGCGAAAAGAATCTTGGCTCTTCTGACCTCCGTCAGAAATATTTTCATTGAAAGGGAATCTATAATGGTTCCTAAGAAGATCACTCTTGTAGCCGGAACAAGAGAACTTTTCTCCAAATTGACCTTCCAACCTGCTAGTTGCAAAGATGGCGCCTGAACCAGAATGTCGTCCAGATAGGGTGCCACTGCAATTCCCTGGAATTACTGCCAATAGAGCTCCCAGGACTTTTGAGAAAATTCTGGGAGCTGTGGCGAGGCCAAATGGAAGTGCTACAAATCGACAGTGTTTGTCCAGATAGGCAAATCTCAGAAACACACAGTCCTAATGAGGGAGAGTATTACAGAAGCCGTTAACTTCCTGAGGAAAAAGTGCCAAGTATAAGCATGCACTGCGTCAGGAGAGAGGAGACCTACCCCCTGTGAAGTCACAGCCCCTGTACACGGACCGCAAGGTCTCTTATCAAGAAAACGGCACCATTCAAAATTAACAACTGCATATAAGCAGTCTAACCGACTGAGCGACCAATAAAGTTTTAAACACCTAACGACTGAATATTTTCTTATACAGTATAGTGCATCTCTCACTAGGACTCTGACATCCTGTAACCGTTCACACAGTGCCCTGCTATCCTGTCTATGGTATCCTGACTCTCAGGAATCATAGTCCCAAATAATACACAAAGTCACTAAAGTCTGAACTATGGTGTAATAGATTGTGATATTGTTGGAATAAACAAAATGACTTTAGTATAATAAAATCCTAAATGATACAACCCAGATGTGAAACGAGATTATTATGGGATATATATATATATATATATATATAGATTAGATGGAAAAAAAATATTTTTAATATATGACATGTACATCAAATATACAATTATATAATGTCATATTCAACAAAGGGTTAATCTTCTGGGAATTTGCTCTTGTAGGAGTGGTCTCCAAGGTGCTTGTCTTGATTGTTTTATTGTTTTTTTCTTGTGATTGGTAAGGCATGTATATTTAAAGGCAATTAATAGCCTGTATTTTATGCCTGATGAAACAGTGTTTTGACACACTGAGAAACGGATTGCATTAAGCTAAGGTGGGCAGCTAGCATATCCCACCTTAGGGTTCCATTGTGTTTTATACATATTTTTTTATTATTTTTTTTAAAAAAAAATTGTTTTTATTATCAGTATCATCTCTGGCACCTTATTCAATTAGCCTTGTACATACCAATCACTCTTATAGGGAGTCCTTTGCTACAGAGACTGCTATCCTTCTGTTGCTGCAGTTCATTATCAGGGTCCTGTGTTCCAGAGCTTTTGCTTATCGAGGTGACCAGTAAGCTGGGTTGCTGCCAACTGCCCAGCCTGCTCCTAATAGCACTGTCTGAGTGCTCCTCTCAAATGTGAGTACCCGGAGTTGGGTTTTTATTATAATTACTATATTATACTACTGGCACACACAGGCGCCCCTTTTGTTTGCTTATCCAGATTTTGGGATCCTACGTTCCGGTTATGCAAGACTGAACAGTGAGCTGGGTTGCTGCAAAATATCCAGCCTGCTTCTAATAACACTGTCTGAGTACTCCTCACAAATGTCAGTACCCTGATTAGGGCCATATCTGGGTTATTTCCATTGTGTTGTTGGTACACACATGCGCCTCTCTTGTTCCTTATATCCTTCTAGATAGTCCCAAATAAGCTGCAGTCTATTTACTGCTGAAGTGCCAGGGTTCTTTCTCCCTCTAAGAAATAAAATGGCATTTACCTGCACTCTTGCATGTCCGACAGGGAGACATCTCACTTGGTATGAGAGGAAGCCACTCCTCACAGAGACCTGTGGGTAAGAAGAAGGAACAGAGTAAGCCTATTCTGGCATTCTGTTGCAGGGCAGCAATCTGTCAGGAAAACGCAGTGAGGCCCATCCCACAAGTTCCCAACTGCTTAAAAGCTACCACAGCCCTACTGAAGAGACTAATGTGGAATACAGTTAGATCCAGATTGGCAGGGAAGTTCAGAGCATGCCTGCTCAGGCTTCCAAAATAAAAAAATCTTTATAGAAGAAATCTTAAAATTCATCTCCTCCTTGCACTGAAGGCAAAGAGAATTACTGGGGGTTATGGGAAGGGAAGTGATACTTATCAGCTTTGCTGTGGTGCTCTTTGCCTCCTCCTGCTGGCCAGGAGTGATATTCCCAACAGTAATGGCTGATTCCGTGGACTCACCGTGTATTAAGAAAGAAATATACATCTAATGCACACAAAAACATTATTGAAACATTAAAATACTGTTTAACTTCAAACTGATCATGTTTATTTTAACACTGTGTAAGTTTAAAAAAAAAAAACATAATTTATGCTTACCTGATAAATTCCTTTCTCCTGTAGTGTAGTCAGTCCACGGGTCATCATTACTTCTGGGATATTAACTCCTCCCCAACAGGAAGTGCAAGAGGATCACCCAAGCAGAGCTGCTATATAGCTCCTCCCCTCTACGTCACACCCAGTCATTCGACCGAGAACCAAACGAGAAAGGAGAAACTATAGGGTGCAGTGGTGACTGGAGTATAATTTAAAATTTAGACCTGCCATAAAAAACAGGGCGGGCCATGGACTGACTACACTACAGGAGAAAGGAATTTATCAGGTAAGCATAAATTATGTTTTCTCCTGTTAAGTGTAGTCAGTCCACGGGTCATCATTACTTCTGGGATACCAATACCAAAGCTAAAGTACACGGATGACGGGAGGGACAGGCAGGATCTTTATACGGAAGGGACCACTGCCTGAAGAACCTTTCTCCCAAAAACAGCCTCCGAAGAAGCAAACGTGTCAAATTAGTAAAATTTGGAAAAAGTATTAAGAGAAGACCAAGTTGCAGCCTTGCAAATCTGTTCAACAGATGCCTCATTCTTAAAGGCCCAAGTGGAAGCCACAGCTCTAGTAGAATGAGCTGTAATTCTTTCAGGAGGCTGCTGTCCAGCAGTCTCATAGGCTAAACGTATTATGCTATGAAGCCAAAAAGAGAGAGAGGTAGCAGAAGCTTTTTGACCTCTCCTCTGTCCAGAATAAACGACAAACAGGGAAGAAGTTTGGCGAAAATCTTTAGTTGCCTGTAAATAAAATTTCAGGGCACGAACTACATCCAGATTGTGTAGAAGTCGTTCCTTCTTTGAAGAAGGGTTAGGACACAATGATGGGACAACAATCTCCTGATTGATATTCCTATTAGTGACTACCTTAGGTAAGAACCCAGGTTTAGTACGCAGAACTACCTTGTCTGAATGAAAAATCAGATAAGGAGAATCACAATGTAAGGCCGATAACTCAGAGACTCTTCGAGCCGAGGAAATAGCCATTAAAAACAGAACTTTCCAAGATAACAATTTAATATCAATGGAATGAAGGGGTTCAAACGGAACACCCTGTAAAACGTTAAGAACTAAATTTAAGCTCCATGGTGGAGCAACAGTTTTAAACACAGGCTTAATCCTGGCCAAAGCCTGGCAAAAAGCCTGAACGTCTGGAACTTCTGACAGACGTTTGTGTAAAAGAATGGACAGAGCTGAGATCTGTCCCTTTAAGGAACTAGCAGATAAACCCTTTTCTAAACCCTCTTGTAGAAAAGACAATATCCTAGGAATCCTAACCTTACTCCATGAGTAACTCTTGGATTCGCACCAATGTAAGTATTTACGCCATATTTTATGGTAAATCTTTCTGGTAACAGGTTTCCTAGCCTGTATTAAGGTATCAATTACTGACTCCGAAAATCCACGCTTTGATAAAATCAAGCGTTCAATTTCCAAGCAGTCAGCTTCAGAGAAATTAGATTTTGATGTTTGAAAGGACCCTGAATTAGAAGGTCCTGTCTCAGAGGCAGAGACCAAGGTGGACAGGATGACATGTCCACTAGATCTGCATACCAGGTCCTGCGTGGCCACGCAGGCGCTATTAGTATCACCGATGCTCTCTCCTATTTGATCCTGGCAATCAATCGAGGAAGCATCGGGAAGGGTGGAAACACATAGGCCATCCCGAAGGTCCAAGGTGCTGTCAAAGCATCTACCAGGACCGCTCCCGGGTCCCTGGACCTGGACCCGTAACAAGGAAGCTTGGCGTTCTGGCGAGACGCCATGAGATCTATCTCTGGTTTTCCCCAAAGTCGAAGTATTTGGGCAAAGACCTCCGGATGAAGTTCCCACTCCCCCGGATGAAAAGTCTGACGACTTAGGAAATCCGCCTCCCAGTTCTCCACTCCAGGAATGTGGATCGCTGACAGGTGGCAAGAGTGAGACTCTGCCCAGCGAATTATCTTTGATACTTCCATCATCCCTAGGGAGCTTCTTGTCCCTCCTTGATGGTTGATGTAAGCTACAGTCGTGATGTTGTCCGACTGAAACCTGATGAACCCCCGAGTTGTTAACTGAGGCCAAGCCAGAAGGGCATTGAGAACTGCTCTCAATTCCAGAATGTTTATTGGAAGGAGACTCTCCTCCTGAGTCCATGATCCCTGAGCCTTCAGGGAATTCCAGACAGCGCCCCAACCTAGTAGGCTGGCGTCTGTTGTTACAATTGTCCAATCTGGTCTGCTGAATGGCATCCCCCTGGACAGATGTGGCCGAGAAAGCCACCATAGAAGAGAATTTCTGGTCTCTTGATCCAGATTCAGAGTAGGGGACAAATCTGAGTAATCCCCATTCCACTGACTTAGCATGCACAATTGCAGCGGTCTGAGATGTAGGCGTGCAAAGGGTACTATGTCCATTGCCGCTACCATTAAGCCGATTACCTCCATGCATTGAGCCACTGACGGGTGTTGAATGGAATGAAGGACACGGCAAGCATTTTGAAGCTTTGTTAACCTGCCTTCTGTCAGGTAGATCTTCATTTCTACAGAATCTATAAGAGTCCCCAAGAAGGGAACTCTTGTGAGTGGAAAGAGAGAACTTTTCTCTTCGTTCACCTTCCACCCATGCGACCTTAGAAATGCCAGTACTAACTCTGTATGAGACTTGGCAGTTTGAAAGCTTGACGCTTGTATCAGAATGTCGTCTAGGTACGGAGCCACCGAAATTCCTCGCGGTCTTAGTACCGCCAGAAGAGCGCCCAGAACCTTTGTGAAGATTCTTGGAGCCGTAGCCAATCCGAATGGAAGAGCTACAAACTGGTAATGCCTGTCTAGGAAGGCAAACCTTAGATACCGGTAATGATCTTTGTGAATCGGTATGTGAAGGTAAGCGTCCTTTAAATCCACTGTGGTCATGTACTGACCCTTTTGGATCATGGGTAAGATTGTCCGAATAGTTTCCATTTTGAACGATGGAACTCTTAGGAATTTGTTTAAGATCTTTAAATCCAAGATTGGTCTGAAGGTTCCTTCTTTCTTGGGAACCACAAACAGATTTGAGTAAAACCCCTGTCCGTGCTCCGACCGCGGAACCGGATGGATCACTCCCATTAGCAAAAGATCTTGTACACAGCGTAGAAACGCCTCTTTCTTTATTTGGTTTGTTGACAACCTTGAAAGATGAAATCTCCCTTTTGGGGGAGAGATTTTGAAGTCCAGAAGATATCCCTGAGATATGATCTCTAACGCCCAGGGATCCTGGACATCTCTTGCCCAAGCCTGGGCGAAGAGAGAAAGTCTGCCCCCCACTAGATCCGTTCCCGGATCGGGGGCCCTCAATTCATGCTGTCTTAGGGGCAGCAGCAGGTTTTCTGGCCTGCTTGCCCTTGTTCCAGGACTGGTTAGGTTTCCAGCCTTGTCTGTAGCGAGCAACAGCTCCTTCCTGTTTTGGTGCAGAGGAAGTTGATGCCGCTCCTGCCTTGAAGTTACGAAAGGCACGAAAATTAGACTGTCTAGCCCTAGGTTTGGCTCTGTCTTGAGGCAGGGCATGGCCTTTACCTCCTGTAATGTCAGCGATAATTTCTTTCAAACCGGGCCCGAATAAGGTCTGCCCTTTGAAAGGTATGTTAAGTAATTTAGATTTAGAAGTAACATCAGCTGACCAGGATTTTAGCCACAGTGCTCTACGTGCCTGAATGGCGAATCCGGAATTCTTAGCCGTAAGTTTAGTTAAATGTACTACGGCATCTGAAATAAATGAATTAGCTAGCTTAAGGGTTTTAAGCTTATTTGAAATCTCATCTATAGTTATCGAGTCAAGAGTCTCTTCCAGAGACTCGGACCAAAATGCGGCCGCAGCCGTGACAGACGCAATACATGCAAGGGGTTGCAATATAAAACCTTGTTGAACAAACATTTTCTTAAGGTAACCCTCTAATTTTTTATCCATTGGATCTGAAAAGGCACAGCTATCCTCCACCGGTATAGTGGTACGCTTAGCCAGAGTAGAAACCGCTCCCTCCACCTTAGGGACCATCTGCCATAAATCCCGTGTGGTGGCGTCTATTGGAAACATTTTTCTAAATACAGGAGGGGGGGAAAAGGGTACACCGGGCCTATCCCACTCCTTAGTAATTATCTCTGTAAGCCTCTTAGGTATAGGAAATACGTCAGTACTCGCTGGTACTGCATAGTATCTATCCAGCCTACATAATTTCTCTGGGATTGCAACGGTGTTACAATCATTCAGAGCCGCTAATACCTCCCCTAGCAGTACACGGAGGTTTTCTAGTTTAAACTTAAAATTTGAAATGTCTGAATCCACTCTATTTGGATCAGATCCGTCACCTGCAGATTGAAGCTCTCCGTCCTCATGTTCTGCAAATTGTGACGCAGTATCTGACATGGCCCTATTATTATCAGCGCACTCTGTTCTCACCCCAGAGTGATCTCGCTTACCTCTAAGTTCTGGTAATTTAGACAAAACTTCAGTCATAACATTAGCCATGTCCTGTAGTGTGATTTGTAATGGCCGCCCTGAAGTACTCGGCGTTACAATATCACGCACCTCCCGAGCGGGAGATGCAGGTACTGACACGTGAGGCAAGTTAGTCGGCATAACTTCCCCCTCGTTGTTTGGTGAATGATGTTCAATTTGTACAGATTGACTTTTATTTAAAGTAGCATCAATGCAATTAGTACATAAATTTCTATTGGGCTCCACCTTGGCTTTTGCACATATAGCACAGAGATATTCCTCTGAGTCAGACATGTTTAACAAACTAGCAATTAAACTAGCAAGCTTGGAAATACTTTTCAACTCAATTTACAAGTAATATGAAAAACGCACTGTGCCTTTAAGAAGCACAGAAAAAAACTATGACAGTTGAATAACAATGAACCGGAGAAATTATAAAAACCATATTTTTCCCGGTAAAGGCATAAATTTAGCAAAGGATTGCCCCCATTAGCAATGGATAACTAACCCTTAATAGCAGAAAAAAATGTACAAAATATAAACGTTTTTTATCACAGTCAAAGCACAATCTCACAGGTCTGCTGTGAGTGATTACCTCCCTCAAAATAATTTTTGAAGACCCTTGAGCTCTGTAGAGACGATCCGGATCATGCAGGGAGAGAAACAGACTTGTGACTGAATTTCTGATGCGTAGCAAAAGCGCCAAAATAGGCCCCTCCCCCTCACACACAGCAGTGAGGGAAGTTCAGTAAACTGTCTTAAATTAAAATAAACGACAGCCAAGTGGAAAAACAGTGCCCAAAATAATTTTTCACCCAGTACCTCAGATAATTAAACGATTTAACATGCCAGCAAAACGTTTAAAATCAAATAACATGAAATGTCATTAAACAGCCTGTTGCTAGACGTTCCCACTGCAAGTTAGGCTAAAAGTTATATGCATATAGTATTATCCCAGTGAAGTGCCATTCCCCAGAATACTGAAGTGTAAACATATATACATAACAGCCTGATACCAGTTGCTACTACTGCATTTAAGGCTGAACTTACATTATATCGGTATTGGCAGTATTTTCTCAGTCAATTCCATTCCTCAGAAAATAATATACTGCAACATACCTCTTTGCAGGTGAACCTGCCCGCTGTCCCCTGATCTGAAGTTTACCTCACTCCTCAGAATGGCCGAGAACAGCAAAATGAATCTTAGCTACGCCGGCTAAAATCATCCAAAAACTCAGGTAGATTCTTCTTCAAATTCTACCTGAGAAGGAACAACACACTCCGGTGCTGTTTTAAAATAACAAACTTTTGATTGAAGATATAAAAAACTAAGTATAATCACCACAGTCCTCTCACACATCCTATCTATTAGTTGGGTGCAAGAGAATGACTGGGTGTGACGTAGAGGGGAGGAGCTATATAGCAGCTCTGCTTGGGTGATCCTCTTGCACTTCCTGTTGGGGAGGAGTTAATATCCCAGAAGTAATGATGACCCGTGGACTGACTACACTTAACAGGAGAAAAAAGTTTAAGCTTGTGAAATACTGGTCCTTAGAACAAAAGCTCATTGGATGATAATTAAAACTACAACACCTCTAATGGTGGAAGGTGATTTTAGTGATGATTTAGGAAGAAATACAGGTATGTACTAGGGAAATACAGTGGCGTCACTAGGGGGGGGCGGGCCGCACCCGGGTGACACCAAAAAAAAAAAATTTTTTTTTTTTTTTAAATTTTATTGAAATTCAAAGAAATACAATGTGGAGATGCATAGATTTTTTTTATTAGAGGGGCTGGCATTTGTGAACATTGGTGGGACTGGGGAAGTTGTAGACACACAATTTTTTTGCCCCTTGAGCCAGTGCTGCAATTTAAACAAATAGTTTTCCCGGCTGCTTTTGCTTGTTCGTACTTTGCTTCTCCCCTGCCCAATTTCGCTATGAATGTTGTGGGCATGCCATGGGGCTTGCAAAGTTGCGCTGCTAGCCTAAACCTGCCTGCCTATCTGTGCTCACTGCTCAGTGACATGTGGAGCAGTGGAGTCACTCACTGCTGTGCTGTCTCTCTAAACGGGAACTGGCAAATCATGAGGGGATGCCTGGCACCTGACCGCATGACTGTTTGACACTGTCTTTAAAGTGAAGGAGCCACGTATGATGCCCACCAAACCATTACGGTTATGGTACACTAAGTGCACACTGAACAGGTAGGAGGGCGGGCGGGGGTCTGGGGGTGGGCAGAGTGCAGAGGTGATTGGCCATAAGAAGCGGTAGGCACGCGGCCCGGGGCTGTGCACTGACAGGCTTGGAACAGAGTCAGAGAGCAGAATTTTCATAGTTTGCGCCTAAACCTTTTCTTTAGTGATTTATTTTTAGAGTGCTCTGTTTATCTTTCATTTGATGCTCTGCTGAGCCAGAGAGCAGCTCTAGGCATGCGCTTTATAATTAATGCAGTGCAGTTTACATATTTTGTAAGTGTGTGTCTGAGTTTTTGTGTGTGTGTGTGTCTCAGTTTTTTTGTGTGTGTGTGTCTGAGTGTGTTTCCGAGTGTTTGTGTGTGCATCTGAGTATGTTTTTAAGTGTGTCTGAGTGTTTGTATGTGTGTGTGCCGGTGTGTTTGTGTGTGTCTGCTTTCTGGGGGGGGTGACACCATAACTTACCGCACCGGGTGACACCAACCCTAGTGACGCCACTGGGGAAATACAGTGATTGTTCATAGATTATGTACAGAGAAATCCTAGGGGGTGGTGCTGGAGTTCCTATACAAATCCATTCTTCACTGTAGCAACCCTAATTCCAAAAAAGTGTCAACATGTAAATCATTTGTAAGGTAGTCAGCTTTACAGGACCACTGCTGTATCCACAACAAGGAGAATGGTAAATGAGGGGAAAGGGATAATTAGATAAGGAAAATTAGAATCTATAGAAGGAAATGATTAACCACCACTGCAACCCTCTGTGCGACTATTATTGTTATAATGATGACTGGAGTTGTGTAAGTGCACACCTACCTAATATACTCAAAAGAAATCCAATAGTTAAAGGGAAATGAAACCCAAATGCTTTCTTTCATGATTCCGACAGAGCATATATTTTAAACACTTTTCCAATTTACTTATATTATCAATTTTTTTTTTTCTCTTGGTATTCTTTATTGAAGAAAGAGCAATGCATTACTGGGAGCTAGCTGAACACATCTACAAGCCAATAAAAAGAAGCATATATGTTAGGCCACTAATCAGCAGCTAGCTCCCAGCTCCTGAGTCTTCCAAGGAATGCTCTTCAACAAAGGATGCCAATAGAACTAAGTAACTTAGAATAGAAGCAAAATAGAAAGTAAATTGGAATGTTGTTTCAATTGTATTCTCTAACCCTTTAAGGTTAGAAAACCAAAAAATAAATTGCCTTCATCATGAGCTGTACACTGCCCTTTTCTTAATTAAGCAAAATTTATGCTTAACTGATAAATTTCCGAATACGGTGAGTCCACGACGTCCTCGATTACTGATGGGAATATCACTCCTGGACAGCAGGAAGCAAAGAGCACCACAGCCAAGCTGTTAAGTATCACTCCCCTTCCCACAAACCCCAGCCATTTGACCAAAGGTAAATGGAGAAAGAGAACACAAAGGTGCAGAGGTGCCTGAGGTTTAATATAAAATTAACTGTCTTAAATAAAGGGTGGGGCTCGTGGACTCACCATATCCGGGAAGAAATACATTTATCAGGTAGGCATAAATTTTGTTTTCTTTCCTAAGATATGGTGAGTCCACAACATCCTCAATTACTGTTAGGAACCAATACCCAAACTAGAGGACACAAATGACCAGGGAGGGAGAACAAGAGAGGTAGACCTAAACAGAAGGCACCACCGCTTGCAGAACCTTTCTCCCAAAAGATTCCTCAGCCGAGGCAAAAGTATCAAACTTGTAAAATTTGGAAAAAGTGTGTAGAGGGGACCAAGTTGCAGCCTTGCAAATCTGTTCCACAGAAGCCTCATTTTTGAAGGCCCAAGAGGAGGAAACAGCCCTCATGGAATTAGCTATAATTCTCTCAGGAGGCTGCTGACCAGACGTCTCATAAGCCAAACAAATTATACTTCTCAACCAGAGAGAAAGAGAAGTAGCAGTAGCTTTCTGACCTTTACGTTTACCAGAGAAACAAACAAACAGGTCTGAAGACTAGCAAAAATCCTTAGTCACCTGTAATTAGAATTTCAAAGCACGCACAATGAGGCCAATCTATCAAGCTCCAAATGGAGCTTGAAGGGCCGTGTTTCTGGCGAGTCTTTAGACTCGCCAGAAACAGCAGTTATGACGCAGCGGTCTAAAGACCGCTGCTCCATAACCCTGCCACCTGCTCTCAAGAGGCGGACAGGAATCGCCACAATTCAACCCGATCGAGTACGTTCGGGTTGATTGACACCTCCCTGCTGGCGGCCAATCTGCAGGGGGCGGCGTTGCACCAGCAGCTCTTGTGAGCTGCTGGTGCAATGCAGAATAATAAACCTTTAATAAATTGGCCTCATTGTCTAAGTTGTGCAATAAACGTTCCTTATGAGAAGGATTAGGACATAAAGAAGGAACAACAATTTCCTGATTAATATTTTTTATCTGAAACCACTTTAGGAAGAAAACCTTCGTACGAAGAACCACTTTATCAGCATGAAAGATAAGATAAGGCGAATCACACTGCAAAGCCGAGAGTTCCAAAACTCTCCACGCAGAAGAAATAGCAAACAGAAACAAAACCTTCCAAGATAATAACTTAATATCTATGGAATGAAAAAGCTCAAACAGAGTCTGCTGCTAAACTTTAAGAACAAGGTTAAGGCTCCAAGGAGGAGCAACAGATTTAAACACTGAGTACTGACTGATAATCGCTAGACCTTAGCCCCTTAATGACCGAGGACGTGCAGGGTACGTCCTCTTAAAAAAGTCACTTAACGACCAAGGACGTACCCTGCACGTCCTCGGTTTGGAAAGCAGCTGGAAGCGATCCTGATCACTTCCAGCTGATTTCCGGTTATTGCAGGATGCCTCGATATTGAGGCATCCTGCAATAACATTTTTTACCCCTCCGGTGCAGAGAGAGCCACTCTGTGGCCCTCTCTGCACCGGACATCGATGGCCGCATTCGTTGGTGGGTGGGAGCTGAAGTGGGAGGTGGGTGGGCGGCCATCGATGGCTTCTTAGTGAGAGAGGGGGGCGGGATCGGTTGCGGTATCGCCGGGGGCGCGCACGGGTGCGCGCGCGTGCACGGGGGGTGGCGGGCGGGCGCGTGCACGGGGCGGGAGCGGGTGGGAACCGCTACACTACAGAAAAAAGGTACAAGTTGATTGTCAAAAAATATATAATAAACTTATTTTTTTTAAAACATCTAAGGGATCAGGAAGGGGTGGGGGGTTGGTATTGGGGGGGGGAAGCTACACTACAGAAAAGGGACATTTTTTTAATATATAACAGCATATTTTTCACTAAAATGGGTACTGGCAGACAGCTGCCAGTACCCAAGATGGCGCACATTAAGTCAGAGGGGGAGGGTTAGAGAGCTGTTTGGTGGGGGATCAGTGAGGTTGGGGGCTAATGGGGATCCTACACATAAGCATATGTAAATATGCTAAAAAAAAATGCACAAAAAAGCCAAAATTCTCCTTTTATTTTAGTACTGGCAGAGTTTCTGCCAGTACTTAAGATGGCGGGGACATTTGTGGGGTAGGGGAGGGAAGAGAGATGTTTGGGAGGGATCAGGGGGTCTGATGTTTCAGGTGGGAGGCTGATCTCTGCACTAAAGCTAAAATTAACCCTGCAAGCTCCCTACAAGCTACCTAATTAACCCCTTCACTGCTAGCCATAATACACGTGTGATGCGCAGCACCATTTAGCAGCATTCTAATTACCAAAAAGCAACGCCAAAGTCATATATGTCTGCTATTTCTGAACAAAGGGGATCCCAGAGAAGCATTTACAACCATTTGTGCCATAATTGCACAAGCTGTTTGTAAATGATTTCAGTGAGAAACCTAAAATTGTGAAAAATGTAACATTTTTTTTAATTTGATCGCATTTGGCGGTGAAATGGTGGCATGAAATATACCAAAATGGGCCTAGATCAATACTTGGGGTTGTCTACTACACTACACTAAAGCTAAAAATACCCCAAAAAGCTCCTTACATGCTTCCTAATTAACCCCTTCACTGCTGGGCATAATACACGTGTGGTGGGCAGTGGCATTTAGCGGCCTTCTAATTACCAAAAAGCAAAGCCAAAGCCATATATGTCTGCTATTTCTGAACAAAGGGGATCCCAGAGAAGAATTTACAACCATTTATGCCATAATTGCACAAGCAGTTTGTAAATAATTTCAGTGAGAAACTGAAAGTTTGTGAAAAAATTTGTGAAAAAGTGAACGATTTTTTGTATTTGATCGCATTTGGCGGTGAAATGGTGGCATGAAATATACCAAAATGGGCCTAGATCAATACTTTGGGATGTCTTCTAAAAAAAAATATATACATGTCAATGGATATTCAGGGATTCCTGAAAGATATCAGTGTTCTAATGTAACTAGCGCTAATTTTGAAAAGAAATGGTTTGAAAATAGCAAAGTGCTACTTGTATTTATGGCCCTATAAGTTACAAAAAAAGCAAAGAAGATGTAAACATTGGGTATTTCTAAACTCAGGACAAAATTTAGAAACTATTTAGCATGGATGTTTTTTGGTGGTTGTAGATATGTAACAGATTTTGGGGTTCAAAGTTAGAAAAAGTGTGTTTTTTTCCATTTTTCCTCATATTTTATAAATTATTTTATAGTAAATGATAAGATATGATGAAAATAATGGTATTTTTAGAAAGTCCATTTAATGGCGAGAAAAACGGTATATAATATGTGTGGGTACAGTAAATGAGTAAGAGGGAAATTACAGCTAAACACAAACACTGCAGAAATGTAAAAATAGCCTTGGTCCCAAACGAACAGAAAATGGAAAAGTGCTCTGGTCACTAAGGGGTTAGTGGAGAAAAGACAACATTCTAGTAATCAAAACTCTACTCCAAGAGTAATGCTTTGATTCACACCAAAGAAGGTATTTACGCCATACCGTATGGTAAGTCTTTCTAGTAACAGGCTTGTGAGCCTGAATCAAGGTCTCAATGACTCAGAAAAGCCACGCTTAGACAAAACTAAGCGTTCGATCTCCAAGCAGTCAGCTTCAGAGAAACGAGATTTGGATGAAGGAATGGACCCTGAGTTAGAAGGTCCTTCTTCAGAGGTAACCTCCAAGGAGGAAGGGATGACATCCTATCTAGGTCCGCATACCAGATCCTGCGAGGCCACGCAGGGGCTATTAGAATTATTGATGCTCTCTCCTGCTTTATACAAGCAATGACTCGTGGAAGGAGAGCAAACGGAGGAAACAGGTAAGCCAGACCGAAATCTCAAGGAACCACCAGAGCATCTATCAGGATGGCCTGCGGATCTCTTGACCTTGAACCGTACCTTGAAAGCTTGGCGTTCTGCCGAGACAACATCAGATCCAACTCCGGCATCCCCCCACTTGAGGGTTAACCTGGAGAACACCTCCGAATGGAGAGCCCACTCCCCGGGATGAAATGTCTGTTTGCTCAAGAAGTCCGCTTCCCAGTTGTCCACTCCTGGAATGTGGATGGCGGAAAGCCAGCAATTGTGAGCTTACACCCACTGAACAATCCGAGCCATCTCCTTCATGGCTAAGGAACTCCGCTTTCCTCCCTGGTGGTTGATGTAAGCCACTGAGGTGATATTGTATGACTGGAATCTGATAAACTGGGCAAAGGACAACTGAGGCCAAGCCATCAGAGCATTTTAAATAGCTCACAACACCAAGATGTTTATGGGGAGAGCAGACTCCTCCTAAATCCATAGTCCTTGCGCCTTCAACGAATCCCAGACTGCTCCCCAGCCCAGCAGGCTGGCATCCGTGGTTACAATCACCCAGGAAGGTCTCCGGAAGCATGTGCCCTGAGACAGATGCTCCTAAGAAAGCCACCACGGGAGAGAGTCTCTCTATCTCCATGTGAGAGTTTGCTTGTTGAAAAGATGACGCCTGAACCAATATGTCGTCAAGGTAGGGTGCCACTGCAATTCCCTGAGACCTGCAATTCCCTGAGACCTGATCACAGCCAAGAGAGCCCCCAGAATCTTTGAGAAAATTCTGGGAGCTGTGGCAAGGTGAAGCAGAAGAGCCACAAACTGAAAGTGATTGTCCAGAAAGGCAAATCTCAGAAATTTGTGATGATCCCTGTGAATGGGAACATAAAGGTATGCATCCTTCAGGTCTATGGTCGTCATGAACTGACCCTCTTGCACTAAAGGAAGAATGGAACAGATAGTTTCCATCTTGAAGAACGATACTCTGAGAAACTTGTTTAGACACATCAGGTCTAGAATAGGTCGGAAAGTTCCCTCTTTCTTGGGAACAACGAACAGATTGGAATAGAAACCTAGACCTCCCAGGGAAGACAGATTCTGTACACATTTCAAGAATGCCTCACTTTTTATCTGGTCTGCAGATAATCTTGAGAAGTGGAACCTGCCCCTGGGAGGAAAAGTCTTGAATTCTAGTTTGTAACCCTGAGATACTATGTCCACAGCCCAAGGATCTGGGACATCACGTATCCATGCTTGAAAGAACTGAGAAAGTCTGCCCCCCACTTGATCCAATCCCGGATCGGGGGCAAACCCTTCATGCTGATTTGGATTCAGCTACGGGTTTCTTTGATTGCTTCCCCTTTTTCCAAGACTGATTGGGTCTCCAAGAGGACTTGGACTGTTCCTGCTTGGAAGAAGAAGGGGAAGACTTTCCTCTGAAGTTACGAAAGTAATGAAAATTACTCAGACGTCCTTTATGTCTATTCTTCTTATCTTGATGTAGGAAAGACAATTTTACACCCGTAATATCAGAAATTATTTCTGCCAGACCAGGTCCAAACAAGGTCTTACCCCTGTAAGGAATCGCTAGAAGCTTTACTTTAGAGGAAACATCAGCTGACCAAGACTTCAGTCACAAAGCCCTTCGGGCTAGCACCACAAAGTCAGAAGACTTAGATCCCAGTCTAATAACCTGAATAACAGCATCAGAAATAAAGAAATTGGCTATTTATTCTATCTAGGATTTCATCCAGGGGAGTCTCTACCTGAAGAAAATCAGATAGGGCATCAAACCAGTAGGATGCAGCGCTTGTCACAGTGGCAATACACACAGCAGGTTGCCATAGGAGGCCCTGATGAACATATATCCTTTTCAAATAGGCCTCCAGCTTTTCATCCATTGGGTCCTTAAAGGAACAGCTATCCTCAATAGAATAGTAGTTCTCTTAGCCAGAGTAGAAATGGCCCCTTCTACTTTAGGTACAGTGTGCCATGGCTCTTTAACAGAGTCAGTGACAGGAAACATCTTTTTAAAAATAGGAGACCTAATTTATTTCAATACTTTTTACTTTGAATTTTTTTACACTCTCTATTGCCACATCTAACATAATTCCCCCCGCTAAGTGTCACCTTTTTTATACATATGATTACATAATCACACCATTTTTATCACACAGGATGATACTCATCTCCCCATCCACAAAGAGCACCCTTCACCACTTATACAACATTCCTCTTTATTCATATAATCAAACAGTCTATATCACATGAAGATAACTTTGAAATTCAGATAATTAAATCAGTTTATAACATTCTTGTAAAACCCACACATTCAGGCTATACTATAAATAGATTACACAAAAGTAAGACATTAAACTCGAAATCAGATAAATAATCCGCTAACAATATTCTTGCAAGTCTCATCCATTTAGGTTATACTATAAATCTATCAATCTACATATGAGCTTCTTTATTATTATTATTATGACTCACTACAAGATGATAACCCGAACCCCCTTCTCTGAAACATTAACATATATTGATTCAGAACAGTCCGTTCCCATGATGTCGTCACAAAAGGGGGAGGAACTAATAGACTAAGCATCATAAATAGAGGCCAAGAGCATTACGCCCGCAATAACCTTTGAAAAAGCTGTGCAAGACGGCGAAACATGTTAGGGACTTGGTGAGGAGTCAATGGGAACTCCTGTGTTTTAAATTGCCACCTTACTTATTTTGTTAAATATCACAAGATAATGAATTTACTTATTCAGGGTACAAATAGTTTTTGCTGGGCACTAAAACTGCTGTGTTGGGGGTTAATCGAGAGATACTATCAGTCAATAACTATACTTAACTTACCTGACACATAATCATATTGTTGGGAGAAATCCTATTCACTATTATATTATATTTTGTTGTTTTAAGTTGACTATGTCAATTATAAACTAAATCTACTATATACTATCGGCGCATAGTCAGATTGCTGGGTGAAATCTATTTACTATATGATTATATACTGTATATTAGTAATAGTAACGACACCATGCAGGGTTATTGATTTAAGCTGATTGACAAACAAGCTATATATACCAAAACAGAGGGGACAAATATACGAGAAATATAACTGACAGGCATGTTATACCTAGCAAGTACCATTAAGATGCCAGTTTACCTATAACAGACCAGGGCTTTAACGGCTAGCCACGCCATATTGTGCATATACTTTATTCTATTTGACAATTGATTGAAATGTGTATTAAATGACAATTATACATGTGAGGAGAGTGGTGACCATCCAGTCATAGAGCGGAGTTAAGGCGGACAGTTGCGTTGAACTAGACAAGTGGCACTTAAGCGCAAAGTTAACAAATAACAAACCAGAGACCTAGTTGTACACCATAAATAACAAATCGAAGGTCCAGTTGCTAGTCATATCGTATTGTACTGCAAACGCATCCTAGTTAACTTCAAGTACACACAAAGGCAAACACTATTACAGTCTAAGCCCATATGTGCTACTCACGTTGTACCAAAAACGCAACCTATTTAGAAATGAACCCTATCCACATATAACGTCAGACACAAATACGTTGAATTATATATAGACTGGTGATTCGCCAATCATATACCTGCTCAATTCACAATCACATCAAACTATTTGGATGAATATGTTCCTCTCAACTTGATATATTTTCATCTCTAAACTTATGAGATTAAATCCATCGATCGGTGTAAGGGTGATTGCTGTAACTTTAAGCATTCATTCCTATTGCCTTATACACACGCCAAATAAATAGCAACATTGTCTTCGTCTGTAAACAACTAGACCCTTTAGTTGCTAGTTAACATTGTATCAATACTGGCATCTCTCTTATCACTAATCTAATGAGGATCTTATAAATCCTCTACCAGATACGTATATAAAGCGACAACCTCTGTTATTATTAACATAGTCAACACTGGTATTAAAAACAACATCTGAGCAATTTTGCTCAATAATGTTCAGCTATTTATCTGAACATATTTCCTATCTCTACTTTTGATCCTCTTTGTGTCAATACCTCAGCATCATCATTGCTGCACGAAATTTCTGATACAGTGATTATTACAAAACTAGTTATGGGTGTGTGTTTTTAAGAATAGTTTCGCTTTAATTTTAACATTATACTACTTAAAGGATTGCTAACTTTTGTTACTTATATGCAAAACTGAACATATATTTTAAATAACAATTAGTACACAAAGCTAATCTACCTTATTGTGTGTTGAAACAAAGCTCCATTTATTACTAAAAGCGAGTTTTATTTCATCCGCATGACATCACTTCAGTCAGCTCTCAAATATGGGCAGTACACGGTATAACACACTCACCAATCGGATGGCGAGTATTGCATCAAACTACGCACGCGATGTGCATTGATAATATGTTTATTTCAATGTATACTTTTGAAATATGATCAATTAATCCTTGACTACAGTGCCCCTTTAATAAAAGTTATATTTTAATAGATTCATCTCCACCCTCTTTTCTCTTTCTGAGATTTGGAACCCAAGATACCCACTTATACCTATATAAGTATCATACTTTGTGATCACACATACACTAGAGACTTTTGAGTGCTATATGTGTATTCTATCATAGGAGGTTCTTTTACCTCCCAAGTGTTCTCTAAGTTCTTCCAATAAACAGCACCACCTTGCTCATAATATATTTTTTATAGATATTAAGCTACTCAGATATTTAAGCTATAATAAGTTGCAACAAATTTTATTTGTTGTGCCATTGGTTACTTGCTGTTTCTCTCAGAAGTAAAAGGTATCCCTGGCTTCTCCCATTCCTGTGTAATAATCTCTATAGCATGGTCAGGAACTGGAAATACCTCCGAGGAGGACGAAACATTAAAATAACTATTACGTTTACTTGATTTCTTAGGAATGACAACAGCAGGGGTGTCAGAGTCATTCAGAGTAGCCAACACCTCCTTTAACAGTACACAAAGGTGTTCAAGCTTAAATCTGAAGGATACAACTTCAGCATCAGAAGAAGGCATTGCACTGTCCCATTCTGAGATTTTGCCTTCAGAGGCTACCAACTTATCTTCCTCATCAGATTTATGAGGGAGGGCAACTTGGGTAGCAAGAACAGGATCAGAAACCTTACTATCTGAATCTCTAATTTTCCTCTTGCATTTTCCTTTTAACATAAGAAAAGGCAGCTAATGCCACAGATATCGCTGACCATACCTGGGCAGCAATTTCTGCTTGCAAATAAACACCACCAGACGACTGAGAGGAACCGCAGGGCACTGCATGTGACACCATTGAAGCTTGGAACGAAACAGGAGAATGCTGTGGCAATGCCTGAACAGCATCATCCTGAGAGACGTTGCGCTCAGCATAGCAAATTTTTCCTTTAGACTGCAATGTTCTCAACACATGAAGAACAAAATTGCATAGGCGCAACAATTTGTGCCTCTAAACACAATAGGCACAGATTCATAAGAGCAGACTCTTGCTCCATGTCAGACATGCTTTAAAAATATATACAATAAAGAAACAAGTTATGCGATACTGTTCTTTTAAGAAACTGTGTACAAAAAACCAAGGAGGTCTAAATTCTTTATAATTCAAAAAGAATCCTAAGCAATGGTATTGGAATATCTTAAACTGATATATTGCAAATAAAGATACAGTCAAATAAACTCAGGACCTCCACACCTCAGCCATAACTGAGGCGCTCCCCTGCACTCTTGCTCCTGCGACTATAAAGAATGGAGCTGAGATGGAGAATACTGAATGTGGAACTCCGATCTGTAAAGCACCGACACCACTCTGGACACAGAGGCAAGGAACGTCACGTGATCAGCGTCATAATCTGCGTCCCAGGAGGCGTGAAAATCACAAAAGACCGCCTCTTCTAGATACTCTGTGGAGTCTTGTTCTAAAGACTTCCCCCAGCATGAGGCTCACGCGGCAAAACCCATGGTCTGATCGCAACAGTTAGCAATCTCCTCTGGCGTTCTTTCTAGCTCGTCAGCTAGATGTAAAATGTAAATCTAGTGCCGAAAGCAGTAAATGTACACAACACACTTGATCTTTCAAAAAGTCCCAGTGTGCCCCAAAATAAGTGCAGAGACAAGAAAAGTTAATCCCTTACTCTCCTAAGGGAGTTAACCCCGTCTCATCAAACAAAACCCCTGCCCTAAAATAAACCCAATCTAGGGAATATTGTGTCCCAATAAAATTATGCAGGGCTTTGTAAAAAGGGATCTTCTTTTCCTTTAAGTGCATGATTTCCCCACCTAGAAGACAGAGGCACTTACCTGCTAATCCGCTGTCCGGCAGGAAGACAGCTCCAAGGCATGACAGGACACATCTTCCTCACAAAGGCCTGTGGGAAAAGAAAGAACAGAGTAAACCTACTCTGGCTTTCTATACTAGGGCAGCAAATTGTTCGGAAAATGCAGCAAGGACCACCTTACAAGTTCCTAACAGCTTTAAAGCCACCACTACCCTACTGCAGAGAATAACGTAGAGTACGGCTAGACCCTAAAATCTTGCTTGAAGCGCAGGAACCCAATTATCTTTAGATCCCAAAACTTTTACCTCCTCCATGCATCAAGGCAAAGAGAATGACTGGGGTTTGTGGGAAGGGGAGTGATACTTAACAGCTTGGCTGTGGTGCTCTTTGCCTCCTCCTGCTGGCCAGGAGTGATATTCCCAACAGTAATTAAGGATGTCGTGGACTTCCCATATTTTAGGAAAGAAACATATTTAGCTATTGCTTGAACGTTCAGTCATGATACATAGTGAGCTCATTATTAAAAAACAAACAAAAACTTAGTAAGAAAGTTCATCCCAAACAGATACGAAAGACAAAATGTGAGCTTCATATCCCTTTAAAGATAATTCCTTACTAGTCATGTACTAGAAATTACTTGAAATTACAGGTGTGTTTGTGTGATATCACTCACAGTGTGCATCACTAACACTATCAAGATAAACAATGTACACATTTAGTTTTTTGTGGCCCCAAATGCAAAGGGCTGTGACTCATGAGTTCTGCAGACACCCTAGATGAGCATCACAGTACTGCACAAATGATGCTGTTCCTAGGGCATTATATAAAGGCATCTAGATGCGGTGGGACATCATGGAACACACTTATATGATATTTACTCATTGCATGTGCTTTTGATATTGTCTTAACTTGGAAATGCTTGTAGTTCTTCAATAGAAATCATTTTTTAATGCTACTTTTGTTCCAATGTGCAAATGGGAGACAACACTGTTTCCTTACATAATATGCAAGCTTGGTCTTCAAACAGAACAAGTACAAAAAGCTGCATTTCTCAAAGCCCAAGCGTGGTAAGTTTTGCAGTTGATGTAAGTTGTACAGAGTCGTGACCTGCTGTGAAATCAAGCTGTGGAAATACTGTGGCACCCAACAAAGTAAAGTCTGTCAATATTATGAACATCAGGCAAACTCCGAAATACTCAGTCTGCAAAAAAAATCAAAGTCTAAAAAGACACAATCTGTATGAAGTGTAAATTAAAAAAATAAAACCACAGGCAATCCAATGGATAGACAACAGTGTGCACATTCCTTCTCACAAATGACTAATAAAATCCTCATTGATAGCATAATGCTTAATGTCAGCACAGTAACAACTCACACCTGGCTACAAAATGAAGTGTAAAATGAATACTTCATTCCTAATATGTTATTTGAATTGTGAGTGCTGCCAAAGGTATAAATGTTTCATTTTACATATATTTAATAACGAGCACTGGTCTGGAAAGCACAACTCCTATGTAAGTTTTATTCCTCCGTTTCCTAAATATCACATTTTTTTCTTGTAATACACAGAGGCTCACCAATTTTTAAACAAGGAACCATAACTTAACACTATTTTACTTTCAGGGAAGAGGAACACTGAACTAATTTCCTTTCATTATGAGCAATTTACTTAAATCAGAAGTTGTATATATATACTCTAGGTCCTCTGCTCTTGGTAATATTGCACTGTATTACAATTGGATAGTGCAAATTGGATAGAAATGTGAATTTAAAAAAAACATAATTTATGCTTACCTGATAAATTCCTTTCTTCTGTAGTGTGATCAGTCCACGGGTCATCATTACTTCTGGGATATTAACTGCTCCCCTACAGGAAGTGCAAGAGGATTCACCCAGCAGAGCTGCATATAGCTCCTCCCCTCTACGTCACTCCCAGTCATTCGACCAAGGACCAACGAGAAAGGAAAAGCCAAGGGTGAAGTGGTGACTGGAGTATAAATTAAAAAATATTTACCTGCCTTAAAAACAGGGCGGGCCGTGGACTGATCACACTACAGAAGAAAGGAATTTATCAGGTAAGCATAAATTATGTTTTCTTCTGTTAAGTGTGATCAGTCCACGGGTCATCATTACTTCTGGGATACCAATACCAAAGCAAAAGTACACGGATGACGGGAGGGATAGGCAGGCTCTTTATACAGAAGGAACCACTGCCTGAAGAACCTTTCTCCCAAAAATAGCCTCCGATGAAGCAAAGGTGTCAAATTTGTAAAATTTGGAAAAAGTATGAAGCGAAGACCAAGTTGCAGCCTTGCAAATCTGTTCAACAGAGGCCTCATTCTTGAAGGCCCAAGTGGAAGCCACAGCTCTAGTAGAATGAGCTGTAATTCTTTCAGGGGGCTGCTGTCCAGCAGTCTCATAAGCTAAACGAATTATGCTACGAAGCCAAAAAGAAAGAGAGGTAGCGGAAGCTTTTTGACCTCTCCTCTGCCCAGAGTAAATGACAAACAGAGAAGACGTTTGTCGGAATTCCTTAGTTGCCTGCAAGTAAAATTTTAGAGCCCGGACTACATCCAGGTTGTGCAGTAGACGTTCCTTCTTTGAAGAAGGATTTGGGCATAAAGAAGGAACAACAATCTCTTGATTGATATTCCTGTTAGTAACTACCTTAGGTAAGAACCCAGGTTTAGTACGCAGGACTACCTTATCCGAATGAAAAATCAAATAAGGAGAATCACAATGTAAGGCTGATAATTCAGAGACTCTTCGAGCCGAGGAAATAGCCATTAAAAATAGAACTTTCCAAGATAACAACTTTATATCAATGGAATGAAGGGGTTCAAATGGAACGCCCTGTAAAACATTAAGAACAAGGTTTAAACTCCATGGTGGAGCAACAGTTTTAAACACAGGCTTAATCCTGGCCAAAGCCTGACAAAAAGCCTGGACGTCAGGAACTTCTGACAGACGTTTGTGTAACAGAATGGACAGAGCTGAGATCTGTCCCTTTAATGAACTAGCAGATAAACCCTTTTCTAAACCTTCTTGTAGAAAAGACAATATCCTAGGAATCCTAACCTTACTCCAAGAGTAACCTTTGGATTCACACCAATGTAGGAATTTACGCCATATCTTATGGTAAATCTTTCTGGTAACAGGTTTCCTAGTCTGTATTAAGGTACTAATAACTGACTCAGAAAACCCACGTCTTGATAAAATTAAGCGTTCAATTTCCAAGCAGTCAGCTTCAGAGAAGTTAGATTTTGATGTTTGAAGGGACCCTGTATCAGAAGGTCCTGTTTCAGAGGTAGAGACCAAGGCGGACAGGATGACATGTCCACCAGGTCTGCATACCAAGTCCTGCGTGGCCACGCAGGTGCTATTAGAATCACTGATGCTCTCTCTTGTTTGATTCTGGCTATCAATCGAGGAAGCAACGGGAAGGGTGGAAACACGTAAGCCATCCTGAAGTCCCAAGGTGCTGTCAGAGCATCTATCAGGACTGCTCCTGGATCCCTGGATCTGGACCCGTAACGACGAAGCTTGGCGTTCTGTCGAGACGCCATGAGATCTATCTCTGGTTTGCCCCAACGTCGAAGTATTTGGGCAAAGACCTCCGGAAGAAGTTCCCACTCCCCCGGATGAAAAGTCTGACGACTTAAGAAATCCGCCTCCCAGTTCTCCACTCCCGGGATGTGGATTGCTGACAGGTGGCAAGAGTGAGACTCTGCCCAGCGAATTATCTTTGATACTTCCATCATAGCTAGGGAGCTTCTTGTCCCTCCCTGATGGTTGATGTAAGCTACAGTCGTGATGTTGTCCGACTGAAACCTGATGAACCCCCGAGTTGTCAACTGGGGCCAAGCCAGGAGGGCATTGAGAACTGCTCTCAATTCCAGAATGTTTATTGGCAGGAGACTCTCCTCCTGACTCCATAGTCCCTGAGCCTTCAGGGAATTCCAGACGGCACCCCAACCTAGAAGGCTGGCGTCTGTTGTTACAATTGTCCAGTCTGGTCTGCTGAATGGCATCCCCCTGGACAGGTGTGGCCGAGAAAGCCACCATAGAAGAGAATTTCTGGTCTCTTGATCCAGATTCAGAGAAGGGGATAAGTCTGAGTAATCCCCATTCCACTGACCTAGCATGCACAGTTGCAGTGGTCTGAGGTGTAAGCGTGCAAAGGGTACTATGTCCATTGCCGCTACCATTAAGCCGATTACCTCCATACATTGAGCCACTGACGGGTGTTGAATGGAATGAAGAGTGCGGCAAGCACTTTGAAGTCTTGATAGCCTGTCCTCTGTCAGGTAAATCTTCATTTCTACAGAATCTATAAGAGTCCCCAGGAAGGGAACTCTTGTGAGTGGAACGAGTGAACTTTTCTTTTCGTTCACCTTCCATCCATGTGACCTTAGAAATGCCAGCACTAACTCTGTATGAGATTTGGCAGTTTGAAAGCTTGAAGCTTGTATCAGAATGTCGTCTAGGTATGGAGCTACCGAGATTCCCCGCGGTCTTAGTACCGCCAGAAGAGCACCTAGAACCTTTGTGAAGATTCTTGGCGCTGTAGCCAATCCGAATGGAAGAGCCACAAACTGGTAATGCCTGTCTAGGAAGGCAAACCTTAGGTACCGGTAATGATCTTTGTGAATCGGTATGTGCAGGTAAGCATCTTTTAAATCTACAGTGGTCATGTACTGACCCTCTTGGATCATAGGTAAAATTGTCCGAATAGTCTCCATCTTGAACGATGGAACTCTTAGGAATTTGTTTAGGATCTTTAAGTCCAGGATTGGTCTGAAAGTTCCCTCTTTTTTGGGAACCACAAACAGATTTGAGTAAAACCCCTGTCCCTGTTCCGATCGCGGAACTGGATGGATTACTCCCATTAACAAGAGCTCTTGTACGCAGCGTAGAAAAGCCTCTTTCTTTGTCTGGATTGTTGACAATCTTGACAGATGAAATCTCTCTCTTGGAGGAGAGTATTTGAAGTCCAGAAGGTATCCCTGAGATATTATCTCTAGCGCCCAGGGATCCTGAACATCTCTTGCCCAAGCCTGGGCGAAGAGAGAAAGTCTGCCCCCCACTAGATCCGATCCCGGATCGGGGGCCCTCAATTCATGCTGTTTTGGGGGCAGCAGCAGGTTTCCTAGTCTGCTTGCCCTTGTTCCAGGACTGGTTAGGTTTCCAGCCTTGTCTGTAGCGAGCAACAGCTCCTTCCTGTTTTGGTGCAGAGGAAGTTGATGCTGCTCCTGCTTTGAAATTACGAAAGGAACGAAAACTAGACTGTCTAGTCTTGGCTTTGGCTTTGTCCTGAGGCAGGGCATGGCCTTTAGCTCCTGTAATGTCAGCGATAATCTCTTTCAACCGGGGCCCGAATAAGGTCTGCCCTTTGAAAGGTATATTAAGCAATTTAGACTTAGAAGTAACATCAGCTGACCAGGATTTTAGCCACAGCGCCCTGCGTGCCTGAATGGCGAATCCTGAATTCTTCGCCGTAAGTTTAGTAAGATGTACTACGGCCTCCGAAATGAATGAATGAATTAGCTAGTTTAAGGACTCTAAGCCTGTCCGTAATGTCGTCCAGAGTAGCTGAACCAATGTTCTCTTCCAGAGACTCAATCCAGAATGCCGCTGCAGCCGTGATCGGCGCAATGCATGCAAGGGGTTGCAATATAAAACCTTGTTGAACAAACATTTTCTTAAGGTAACCCTCTAACTTTTTATCCATTGGATCTGAAAAAGCACAGCTATCCTCCACCGGGATAGTGGTACGCTTAGCTAAAGTAGAAACTGCTCCCTCCACCTTAGGGACCGTTTGCCATAAGTCCCTTGTGGTGGCGTCTATTGGAAACATTTTTCTAAATATCGGAGGGGATGAGAACGGCACACCGGGTCTATCCCACTCCTTAGTAACAATTTCAGTAAGTCTCTTAGGTATAGGAAAAACCTCAGTACTCGTCGGTACCGCAAAATATTTATCCAACCTACACATTTTCTCTGGTATTGCAACTGTGTTACAATCATTCAGAGCCGCTAACACCTCCCCTAGTAATACACGGAGGTTTTCCAGTTTAAATTTAAAATTTGAAATATCTGAATCCAGTCTGTTTGGATCAGAACCGTCACCCACAGAATGAAGTTCTCCGTCTTCATGTTCTGCCACCTGTGACGCAGTGTCTGACATGGCCCTAATATTATCAGCGCACTCTGTTCTCACCCCAGAGTGATCACGCTTACCTTTTAGTTCTGGTAATTTAGCCAAAACTTCAGTCATAACAGTAGCCATATCCTGTAATGTGATTTGTAATGGCCGCCCAGCTGTACTCGGCACTACAATATCACGCACCTCCCTCTGAGCGGGAGATGTAGGTACTGACACGTGAGGCAAGTTAGTCGGCATAACTCTCCCCTCGTTGTTTGGTGAAATTTGTTCAATTTGTACAGATTGATTTTTATTTAAAGTAGCATCAATACAGTTAGTACATAAATTTCTATTGGGCTCCACTTTGGCATTGCAACAAATGACACAGGTATCATCTTCTGAATCAGACATAGCAAATAAACTTGCAACTTGGAAATACAATTCAAATAGAATAATATTAAAACGTACTGTGCCTTTAAGAAGCACAGAAGATCTATGACAGTTAAAAATTAATAAATTGAAACAGTTATAGCCTCAATCCTTGTAAACAACACAACTTTAGCAAAGGTTTAATCCCATTAGCAAAGATAACAATTTCTGAAAGCAGGAAACAAATTACAGAATAAAAGTTTTTATTTCAGTCAAACTATAATTCTCACAGCTCTGCTGAGAGAAATTACCTCCCTCAAAATAAGTTTTGAAGACCCCTGAGCTCTGTAAAGATGAACCAGATCATGCAGGGAATACAATGAGTTGCTGACTGAAATATTTGATGCATAGTAAAAGCGCCCCTCCCCCACACACACAGCAGTGAGGGAGAACAGAAACTGACAGAAAAAACAGATTTAAGCAACTGCCAAGTGGAAAAATGGTGCCCAAACATTTATTCACTCAGTACCTCAGCAAATGAAAACGATTTTACATTCCAGCAAAAACGTTAAACATAATCTCTAGTTATTAAACAGCTTTATGTCTTTCTTACAGTGTAATTCTAGTGAAGTACCATTCTCCCAGAATACTGAAGTGTAAAGTATACATACATGACATTATATCGGTATGGCAGGATTTTCTCATCAATTCCATTGTCAGAAAATAAAAACTGCTACATACCTCTATGCAGATTCATCTGCCCGCTGTCCCCTGATCTGAAGTTTACCTCACTCCTCAGATGGCCGAGAACAGCAATATGATCTTAACTACTCCGGCTAAAATCATAGCAAAACTCTGGTAGATTCTTCCTCAAACTCTGCCAGAGAGGTAATAACACACTCCGGTGCTATTTTAAAATAACAAACTTTTGATTGAAGATATAAAACTAAGTATAATCACCATAGTCCTCTCACACGACCTATCTAGTTGCTGGGTGCAAGAGAATGACTGGGAGTGACGTAGAGGGGAGGAGCTATATGCAGCTCTGCTGGGTGAATCCTCTTGCACTTCCTGTAGGGGAGCAGTTAATATCCCAGAAGTAATGATGACCCGTGGACTGATCACACTTAACAGAAGAAATTAGCTTTATTTTGTTTTATTATCCAGAGAAATGGCTGCAAAAACGTTGATTCTCTGAGCAAATACAAATGTTTAGATTTCTAAATAAATAGGTGGGATTAGGCGAGTGTAAAACAGGAGATATATATTTTTTTAAAGAAATATATGGGTTTAGTTTGTGTGTATTTTATGCTTGTTAAGTTGCTAACATTTTTGTTTTTTATTATTATTATTAAGTGATTTTGAACAGGAATCAGAATTTTGGTTAGTTTAAAATGTAACTAAATTGTGCACAGTAAGAAAAAATGCTTCTAATATTTTTTTTTAACTCCAACATTTTACGCCCTAATTTTGTTTGCGCCCGAGCAAACGCGTTCACTTTTAACTTGTAATATGCATGCAAGTTAGCAATAGCTCGCCATGCTTGTGCCCATATGTTGGTGGGAACTCTCACAATAGTCAAGGGGTGGCTGGACCCTTGCTTTAGGAGGCAAGGGGGCATGGGTCCCCACCCTTTAAAGCTTATGAGAAGTTGTACTACCTACTACTGTGGACACAGGACATTTACCCTCCAGTACTGATATTGTTCTAAAAGAGTTTGAAAAGTGTATTTTTAGAAAAACAATTATATATTAAAAATGCCAACCAAAAGTAAGATAACTGATTCTTCAAACATAAAAGAAAAAAAAAATACAAGTATGGGTGTGGGTTCCCAACCCCTTAAACTTAGATAGGCTTTACTAGCTACTCTTGTGGACACAGGATATTTTCTCTCCAGTACTGCTAAATTTGTAAACAAAATTTTTTATTTTTAGAAAACAAAGATCATAAATAAAAAATGCCAGCAACAAGTAAGGTAACTGATTCTTCAAACAGGGAAAACAATCTACTTAAACATCCAAAGTTTTCTATTTGTTTCTCATGTTTTAAAGCAATCCCTACAATATACCACGGTATACCAGTGAGTGAGGCTTACCTGTAGACTCTATCATGTATTTATTTCTCAATATTGTAATAGGGGGATATAAATAAATAGTTGTAAAACTTTTCTGATGTTTAAGCATATATTTATATTTCCATTAGAGCTAAAAACCAGCACCTTGGCTAAGAAACAGTATCAACATATAACAATGCTTCACTCTTAAAAATAAGAAATTTACAGATGAAAACATGAAAGTTTGACACATATCACTAAAAAGGTGTACAATTTAAAAGGGACAGTCTACACCAACATTTTTATTGTTTTAAAAGATAGATAATCCCTTTATTACCCATTCCCCAGTTTTGCATAACCAACACAGTTATATTAATATACTTTTTACCTCTGTGATTACCTTGTATCTAAGCCTCTGTAGACTGCCCCCTTATCTCAGTTATTTTTACAGACTTGCATTTTAGCCAATCAGTGCTAACACTGTCTATCTGTAAAAAACCGTCAAAATGCACTGAGATAAGAGGTGGCATTCAAGTGCTTCAAAATTAGCATATGGGCATTCATAGGTTTACCTTTCAACAAAGAATACCAAGAGAAAAGTTCAAATTTGATGATAAATGTAAATCGAAAAGTTATTTAAAATTACACGCCCTTGGAAAAAAGCCGCAGTTCCCAGCATAACAGAGATCATAAAAAATAACGAGATTGATCATTTAATATACCCATTTGGACATTCTGACCAGGTTCTGTTAGGCCTTTGGTAAGGTTTTTTTTTTCCCCTTCTCTCTCTACCCCTGATCCCTCAGCCCGTCTAAATAAAATAAATAGGGGAATATAGCATTGTAACTAGGAACCTTCAGTTAAACTGTTATATTTCTGGTCACTTTTTGTTAAGTTAGCTATACAAAATGTTTTTTGTTTGGATCTAGATGTCAATTAGTAAATTCAGAATGTATGTAATTGATGTTTTCTTTATTGACACTATGAAGATCGATCAGTATTTATTTTGTCTAATATGTTCATGTCCTCTGTAATATTTTATAAAATCAATAAAATAAAAAAATATTACATGCCCTATCTGCATCATGCAAGATTAATTTTGACTAGACTTTCCTGTTAAGGTATGATACCTGGGAGATAACATGGAAGAAAGCAATTCTAGATATACTGGATAGATGCTTAAATGTATGTTAAACTTCAATCCACTAACTTGTATTGAGTACACTAGGGTAGACCATAATCGCTATACAGCAATAAGTGTGATATTCTATACACTTTGACACGCCAGTTTAAAAGCCTTGAATTTCTATTTCTTGATAAAGCTGATAGATCTCCTTCGAAACAAAGTTTGTGTTTTTTGTTTTTTAAAACCAACCACATCAAGAAACAAAATTCTTCACACAGACATTTGAACATATTATTTCAAACATTGTAATGCTAAAAGCAAGACAAACCGCACCTTGATGTTGTCCTGTAAAGGTCTGTGACTACAACATTGGGAATGACTTGAAGACGTAGAAGACAGTTTTAATACAAGTTAAAAAACAAAGAGGTATCAGACGAGCTGTGTGAATTGCTGTACGACAAAAAAAAACCAAACAAGAAATCAGAATACACGGGTTGTTGTATTGTAATTGGAAATTGTAATAAAAGAAACTCATCTCACTCCACAAAGTCAGTGTTAAGCTCTCTACAGAAAGAATCCCTCTTGGTATATGTCAAAGATGAAACAAATGTGGATAAAAAGGTATCACATATAAGAGAGAGCATTGCTAGTCTTCATTTGATAAAAAAAAATGTTCAAATATTTTACATAAATAGTAATAATATTCTGTTGATGGTGCCAGCCAGTTGGCTGAACAATGTAATGTTAGCACTTCCCTTCAGGTGCTCGCTGCCAGCCCCGGTTCTCCCAAACCGTATATGGAAGCAAAAAGTGTTGAAAGTGGCGATGCTGTGTCACCTCCAGGAAACCAAGCTGCCCACGTCCTTGTTGCTTTCACCTCCAAAATAAAAGAGCTCACAATAGTGTAGCAGATTTCAGACAATGTGGTAGGCGCACAAACTGGTTATACTCACGAGATTGCAGTTAAAATAAGCCTTTTATTAAAATCATCACAAAGGTGTCTTCAGGTTTTAGTAAAAATACAGCTCAACGCGTTTCGGCTAAAAGAAGCCTTTATCAAGAGCATAAAATTAAAACAAGTTCTGGAACAAACCGCCAACAGTGCTCCAAAAGCATTTGTGAAAAGGAGCTGTGGCAAGACTGAAAAGAAGAGCCACGAACTGGAAGCGTTTGTTGCAGAAAGGCAAACCTTAGAACTTGTGAATGGCACATGAAGGTACACGTCCTTTAAATCCACTGTTGTCATAAATTGACCCTCTTGGATCAAGGGAAGAATGGAACGAATAGTTTCCACCTTGAAGGACGGTACAATAAGAAAATTTGTTTAGACTCTTAAGATCTAAAAAGTGGTCTGAAGGTTCCCTCTTTTTTTGGGAACCACAAACCGATTGGTATAAAAAACCCAGACCCAGTACCTGTATTGGAACTGGAACAATCATTCCCAGGTCTGAGAGGTCGCCTACGCAGTGTAAGAATGCCTCTCCTTTTGTCTGATCTGCAGATAATCTTGAAAGCAGAAATCTGCCTCTGGGAGGAAAACATTTGAACTCTAATTTGAATCCCTGAGACACTATTTTCTATTTCCCAGGGATGCTGAACATCTCGAACCCAAGCCTGAGCAAAGACTGAAAGTCTGCCCCCTACAAGATCCGATCCCGGATCGGGGGCATGTCCTTCATACTTTCTTTGATTCAACACCAGGATTTTTGTTGTTGTTGAAATTCTTTAAATTTCAAGAGATTATTTCCGTCAAGCCATGTCCCAACAAGGTCTTCCCCTTGTAAGGAATTGCTTAAAGCTTAGACTTAGAGCATACATCCGTAGAACAAGGTTCTAACCATAAGGTTCTGTGAGCTGGAACAGAGAAACCTGAAACCTATGCTCCCAGTTTGATAACTTGAAGGGAAGAATTTGAAATAAAGGAATTAGCCAATTTGAAAGCTTTTATCCTATCCTGGATTTTATCCAGGGGAATTTCTGACTTAGTAGCATCAGACAACGCATCAAACCAATATGCCGTCGCACTAGTAACGATAGCAAAGTACACAGCTGGTTGCCATTGTAAGCCCTTGTGTACATCCCTTTTCTATTTTTTGAAAAATCCAACTATCCTCTAAGGGTATAGTAGTTCTCTTAGCTAAGCTGGAAACTACTCCTTTCACCCTAGGGAATGTTTGCCCAGCCTCCTTAGCTGAGTCGGCTATGGGAAACATCTTTTTTCCATTCCTTATAACTTACTGGACGCACTAGGATAGCATACACCGGTAATGTACTTACTGGACGCACTAGGATAGCATACACCGGTAATGTACTTACTGGGCGCACTAGGATAGATTACACCAGTAATGTCGGAGTCGCCCAGGGTAGCTAAAACCTCCTAAAGTAACAAATGGATGTGTTCAAGCTAAAAAAACTGAAAGAAAAACAACCCCAGGATCAAATAAAAGATATTATTCCATCGGAGTCTGAGAATTCTCTCTCATTTAATCCCGATGTATCTTCCTCCTTCAGGTAATAGGGAAGAACCATTTGGAATAGTAACTACTGAATCAATCAATTTTCTATTCTAAATGATTGAAAACAATTCCTCTAGCAATGTTTTCTACCTCGTGGGAAAAACATATAATGCATGAAATGCAGAGTAACTCCGGGTGGAATGTGAAAGGAAGCACAGGGCACTGAATGTGGGCCATAGAGTTTAGTGGGACACTATAGGAGACATTTGTGGCATAGATTGACCATTGTCAACAAACTCCTAAACAGCAATCACCTTAGAAGGAGTAGGTTCAGAAAAGAGTGACATTTTTTATAAAAATTGACACATAAAAAATGTTACTGTCTCTTTAATTTTAAAAAAATAACTCATTTTTTTGTGTGCTCTTGTTCCATCCTAAGTCAGAAAGGATGAAATAAACAATAAACAGCTGAAATTCTTTTAATAAAAATTAACAGATAAAAAAACGTTACTGTCTCTTTAAATTCTAAACTGTAACTTTTTATTTTTAGTGTGCAGAACAAACTAAAACAGTACACAAGTAATGCAGAAGTTAACCACACCTCAGCTAAACCTTGCTGAGGTATCCATCTGCCCTTCTAATATGTTTTTGTGCTAGAAACATAATATAACATAAAAAAACAACGGAACTGCAGAATGTCTTAAAATTATTGTTCTTTTATTCCAGTTGCTGCAAAGGGGAGACTGATTGAAGGTAATTGCAACTAGTTTCATAACGGATTGCGATCAGCAGGGACCCTATCATATGCTCTAATAACTGAGTGCATTATGATCCGGAACATACATAGCTGCAATCTCTGTGACCACTATTTACAGTATAAAGAGTCCTTCTGTTTCCGACAACGGAGATAGAGAAATTGAGATTAGAATGCGCAGCCCAAATTGGCACCACCTGTAGGTCCGCCCATCATGGGCGTCGCAATATCAGGCTCTCTTCTCGATATGATACAGCCTTAACTCACTAGGTGTGTAGCCCAAAATGCGCCACCCGAATTTCCGCCCATCGTGGGCGTTAAAATATCAAGCACCCGGGGGGGGAGGAGCCAACTACCGCTGAGATAAGACGCACATTTTCAGAGCTCCTAAAGCATCCTACAATTTTAAAGGATTTATTATATATTCTGCACATTTTCACTTCACTTTGGTGACCCCTGAAAAGGAATATCTTATTGCTGCCTTAGAGATAGGCTAACAGTGCTAACCATTTTTATGTGGGTCTTGTACTTAATTTCTGCTGACACGCTGCTTGTGTGTAACCATGGCGGCACTTCTACTAAACCAGATGCAGGATCTATTAGATCGCCACAACGAAGCCCTTTTGAATGCAATGGCTGAAGCTTTTAAGCCTCTCACCTCACATACTGATACCCCGAGCATTTCGGCTAACTGTGTGGTGTTGTACCCAGAAAGAGCAAGTGCCCCGCGAAAGCCGCCATCTTGGGTGTCAACATCGGAGCATCTCTCACCGCTATATGCCATAAAGGGAGCAGAAAGGAAGTGTGCTGACGATGAGCTACAAACGTTACAACTGAAAACATCCTGCGGAGCCTCAAGAGAAACACCATTTCTAGATGTATCCCGGAGCACAGCAGAGCGGATTGAGCCGCGAGAACTGCAAGGGACTTTTGCCAGCTGGATAACCTACTGGAGCCCTCATGAGGTTCTTGTTGTACCCCACAAAGCAAAACTCAAGCTGGCGGGTCTCTCAGCTTGTGTGCCGCAACTGCGTGGAGTCCTCCAGAATTTGCCTACTGTGACAGGTTTGTGGCCACTGCCGAGAGTGTTGCTGTTAGTGCTACGTGCCTCCTCTAGTCTCAGGCAAGGCATAGGTTAATCTGGCCTCTGTTACACTGTTCTTAACGGAAGATTTCATTGTGGCTATGGGGAACAGAGAAAGACACAAACTTCTTCAAAACGGAGCAGACTGGCCCTGCATGGGGACATATTCTTATTCTTGAACTTACATCCCTAATGATCCTGGCTTTAGTGTTTAGCATTTAATTCAGATCAGAGCCAGAGAAGTGAATGTGGTAGTCAGATACGGGCTGGGTCTGATTAATTTTTATTGCTGTCAACAACTAACCTATCGAGACAACTTCATTCCTCATGTAAGCTGTTTATCATACTAGGCAGTATTAAAGTAATTATTGATGTTGTGGCACCACAGTTCAGTAGATTGAAGGCGTACATACCTTCTATGAGTTGGGACTACAACTCTACAGAGCACGTTGATGTCTTTAGTTTACCTATGTTATACAAATTGTTAACCTTGTGTTATACACCCTACTTATCTCGTGTCTCATACGGTCAGTCAGGGCAGCGAATCTTCTCTAAACTAGTGTTATATATCATTACACATAATCTGTAATGTGTTAGATTGTTTTATCATGAGCTATATCAAAATGTTTCCTTATACTTCCTTGACAATC